>NW_024434455.1:0-47086 GCF_017639785.1 Mesocricetus auratus | reverse complement strand
GTTGACTGACCCATCTCATTTCAGAATTCTGTCCATCACTCCATGGATGTAACACCACTGCAGGCCTCCTGACCGTAAAATACTCTCATACCTCATTTTCCAAAAGTCACTTTTTGTGATGGTGTTTAATCATAGTATGTAAATAAAATTATTATATAGTTTTGAGTATGAATCATAAATTAAGAGACTGTATCTACCAGAATCCTTTATGAGACATTATAGAGGTTGAACATCCCACTTCTCAGGTAGACCTAATTTGTGGCAAGTGAACAAAAATGAACCCATGAGTTTCTGATATTAACAGACATTTAAGCCCACAGTTAAACACTGAACTGAATTCAAGGAACCCAATGACAGAGAGAGAGGGGCGATGAGCAAATTGGCAAATAATGGGCTGGCAAAACCAGCAGTGACAGCTGATCTGAACAGGAGAGAGCTCTTGGACCCCAGACCAACAGCTGTGAGGCAAGCATAGGACTGACACGGACCCCCCCCCGAATTAGGAGGCCTGCGCAACTTTTGAGCAGTGGATCAGTGTTTATCCCTGGAATACAAACAGACATCGTGTGTCCATAGAAAAAAGAGAGATGCTCTCTCAGCCTGGACTCTTAGGGGAGTGCATGGACCCTACCCTGAGTGAAATGACAGACTCTAGATATCCCCTATATGGAAGGAATTGGCATTAGGGTGGGAAGCTCGGGGGGGGATGGGGGGTGTGGGAGGAGGAGAGGGAGAGGGAACTGGGATTGACATGTAAAACAAGCTATTTAAAATTAAAATAATAATAAAAAGACATTTCATGTTTAAGAATAAGAGAACAATTAAAACTGTATACTGGTAGTTATTTTTCATTCTTTTTTAATTTTTTTTTATTTTTCAGTTTAAATTTAGATAAGAAAAAAGGTTGTTTCACAAGTCAGTTCCAGGTCCCTCTCCCTTTCCCTCCCCTCCTCCCATGCCCTCCCCCAAAACCCCCCATTATCCTCTCATTTCCCCAGGGAGGGTGAGGCCCTCCATGGGGGTGTCCATAGTCTGTCATTTCATATAGGGCAGGGCCTAGACCCTTCCCCAAGAGTTCAGGGTGAGAGTGCACCTCACATTGTTGGATGGGAGTCCAAATTCCTTTTGTATACTCGGGATGGGTACTGATCTGCTGCCCAAGGTTCAATAGATTACCTAGGCCTCCTCACTGACACTCACATTCAGGGGGTCTTGATTTTTCATCCTTTTATACTGGAATTTTTATAGTCATTGCTTTTGATTTAGAAAACAGGTTTTAATTTACGGGTGGATATATTTGTGTTATTATGGCAAGTTTAGTGCTTTAAAATAAATCACAACTTACCTCTAGATATAATTTTGGCCATGGTATCAAATGTCCAGATAAAGATAACTGTTGACAATTGGAAGCATTGAGTGTAAATGTTCCCAGTTTCACTTTTAACCCAAGATAATTTGGAAAATGCCAAAACTTGAGAATGTCATACTTGTCATCAAACTACTGTTCCCAATATAAATGCCTGTTGTCTCTGACATGATTATTCCTCAATAAAGGGTGAAGCTGAAAGGGATGAAAGAGCATATGACAAAGTATGTCTGAGAGGTTGACCAGAAATGTAATGACTTTCATTGTTTATAATCTCTGGTTTAGGATACCACACTAATGTAGTTATTACTGGGGCTGAAAAATGGTTACCTGCATTAGTGTGATGCCCTACTATCCCTGAAGGGACAGCCTGTTTCAAGAAAATCTTCTAAGCTAACTGAGGAAATGAGTAAATGAGCATTGATGAAGTAAATCTAAACTTCTCTTTAAAAAGCTGTACAAATTTACTTACCTACATCGTGTATCCCAAAGTTGAATGAGTAAAATGTGTTTACTGATTACTTCATGTTAGTTAAGAAATCATTAATGTACTACTACCTTGTGTTATTCAAATATCACTGTGTCAGTTAGTGAGAGAATTCTTAGGTTTCTAATGGAATCTCTTAGCATTAGAAGGTTTTGTGGCTGTTATTTACACAATATTTATACTTTATTTCCTCCTTGCCACTAGCAACTCATTCCTCAGGAATAAGCACACAAAGAGCTACACTGCCTTGGAAGATAAGATAACAAATAAATATTCTCCTTTCATGTCTTATATAATGATCAAGTATGCAATCCCTAATATGGAGGCTAACCAAATAAACCCAAAATTTCACATTGCTGATGCTCTAAATCCATGGAATGAATCTACCAAGACATAATCAGCATGGTTGGTAGCATCCCATAGAGAGTTCATCACCCAGACTTTCCATGTCAAAAACGGTTTTAATAGATTCAGCATTAAGGCATGTAGTGAATCACTGTCACAATAAATGATTATGATATTGGCCAATGATTCCTGGATCTTCCCCAAATTTGCCCAGAATCTGTAGGAAAATGAATTCCATGTGCTTGAGATCATTTCAACAAAAGCTATACAGACTGTATTTTTTCCATATTTTTCTTAAATGGGACAGTAACACAGTCCCTCTGTGATCATCTGGAAGAAGCAGACCAACCCAGTTTCAGCCAAAATGGACCATAAAATAGACAATAGCAAACGACAGAGATGTGCCTTTGGGGGCCATCTGATAGAGAGAATTACACTGACTTTGATCACACAAGATAGCATCAAAAGGACCAATGGTAAGCTGAAGAGAAAGCAATTTGTACCCAGAGTCTTACAATGACATCAAACACACTGTCCACTTTAAATGAACAGATGTACATGCTCAGCAAGTTAACTGGTACATTCCAAGTTTAAAGTTATTTCTCAGTGACAGAATTTGCAGTGAATTACTGAACTTTCCTCCATTCTTGATCCATCTTCTATGTCTCCTCTATTCTTTCCTTTTTCTCTTCTTTTCCAAGTGAATGAAGTATACATCCTTCTCCAATTATCCAGACACTGTTCACAGATAGCTAAGGAAATTAAGTATCTCTTTTATCTTAGCACATCTCTGCATTGTCAGCAAGGAGATCAGGCTATAATTCAAATACAGTGCCTCACATGTGGAAATTTGCAGAGTTGAAGCAGTGTCTGAATATGGACAGATTTTACCCATGATGGTTCTGTTAGTGCTGCAACAGACTTTGTCTCATTCAGACAGTGATAATTAGGACATGGAAAACTCAGGTCTGATAGCCAAAGGAGGGGCTGCAAAAGAATAATTTTCTCCCCCTGTGGGACATTTTAAAATTCCAATTCCAGAGATATGTTTGGTAAAAGGTGGATTCCTGTTTATCTCCTCAATGGCAAATTCCAGAGGTAGAATAAACTGGTAGTTTTTAAAATTATATTAGATAAAGTAAATAAAATCACAGCAGATAAAAATTACAGATAGCACAGAGCTGCAGCTCAATCCAATGATTTTTCTAGTTCAAAAATTAGCTTTTGCTGGGCGGTGTTGGCACATGCCTTTAATCCCAGCACTCGGGTGGACATTTTAAAATTCCAATTCCAGAGATATGTTTGGTAAAAGGTGGATTCCTGTTTATCTCCTCAATGGCAAATTCCAGAGGTAGAATAAACTGGTAGTTTTTAAAATTATATTAGATAAAGTAAATAAAATCACAGCAGATAAAAATTACAGATAGCACAGAGCTGCAGCTCAATCCAATGATTTTTCTAGTTCAAAAATTAGCTTTTGCTGGGCGGTGTTGGCACATGCCTTTAATCCCAGCACTCGGGTGGCACAGGCAGATCTCTGTGAGTTCTAGGCCGGGATGGACTGATAGCCTGCAAAACAATACAGAGAAGTCCTGTCTCATAAAAAACAAAAAAAGTTAGCTATTATGTATGCTCCACATTTAAACTTTCCTATTAAATGACTTGAATTCAATAAATTATGTTTCCTTGTTAGAATGAAATAAAATACTGCATCTAGTATCCTCATTATTAACAGTTTCATGACAGCTTGCTTTACTTTCAATTGCACATAATATATAAAGAAAAATTTTTATTATAAATGTGAAAGACACACCTATATAAAATTTCATGTTTCCTTGGCACTGCTCTCATTTTCCTTCTACAGCTAGATGAAATTAAATATCACATGATTAGAGCACTCACCTTCCCAAAGTAATATTTTAATCAAAGAATATCCCTGAGTTAATTTGGCTTAGCTATATAAATACTTGTTATTCTTTGATAATATTGTCTGTATGTGAATTTATATATATTCTGAATTGTGTGTGTATGTGAGAGAGAGACAGAAAATGTTTGAATTTTAATTGTTATATATGCAAGACTGGACAGCATTCACTGGCATTTCTGGTTGTATTTTTCTTTCTAACAATGTCTGTATTATTTCGATAGCATATGACTGGATATTCCCATTGAATACTTCAAGGATTTCTTTTTTATCAGACTCCTCTCCTACACAGGATCCTGGATTACAGGTGTGCACTCATAAATTTTCTGGGGGCCTAAACTAAGGTAATCTCACTTGCACCTGAATCATTTTTGGTTTCTAAGATATTCCTCATTTTAGTATCAAACTCTTAAATTAAGAGAATTGGGTTTCACTTGAATATCATTAAAAATAAAAAGAAACAAAACAAAACCTACAGTCAGGTGACCTTCCCCTAAGAAAAATGCTGCTCTCCATGAGAATTATGCCTTTTTGAATAAGAGGTAACATGCTATTGCTGAAAAAAACCACATACTTCAGAAATTATATGAAAATGTCAACCTGGATTTACCTGGAAGTCTTCTTACTTAGAAATGGCTCCCACAATTATAGGAGTCATACATGTTCACAATGGAGTAAAGCCTATTCATTAGTATGAGGAATTAATCACAGCACTAGAAAGCAGAACAAGATATTCTGAATGGTATAACCATGACACTTATAGCCTTGAATAATTCACAGTTATCTAATTGGACATTAGTCATGTTGGGGTAGGAAAGAAGCCATGTCTGTCAGTGTTACTGTACCTTTAGAAAACTACCAGCACTGAAAGCATGGATTATTTAGGAGACCCTACTGATGTCAATTTTCGAAACTAGTAAAATCTCTGACTTTAATCTAAAATTAACCTTATATCCACAGATAAACAAAGCTCTCTCCATGTTTAAGGCTACTTCTTTATGTGGAAGTTAAAGATCATTACAAGAAGCCCTAGCTGTTAAAAAGGTAGGTATAAGGCAGGCTCCAATTTATATATTTAAAATAAAATCAGTACACTTAAAGATCAGGAAACTAAGGGATAGTGTAATAAAATTTATTATGAGCCACAGGATGAGGAGACCTGTTGCAAGATGTTCTCTTCAAATTAAGATAGATGACATGAGGATATGGTATGTGAGTTAAATTCGGGATTTTTTTGTAAAACTCAAAGACTAATGACTGAGACATATGAGTTTAAACTTTCAAGTATTCATGAATATTTAATTTAAATTACTGAACTTTGAAAATTGCTCCTTCTTCTAGAACTTGTTGGAAAGATGGTATTGCTAAAGAAAGTATGTAGCTAAGCCATAGAACATGGAGATATCAAACTGTTATTGGACTAGAAGCTTCATTCTTACTAATTTTCACAGTTCTCCTTGTATAACAGGATCCCAGAACTTAGTAGTCTCTCAGACCTAAGTGCAAATGAGTCCCTGATGGAAGTGCCATTTAGCCTGTCAAACTCAGCAGGTATATAGATCCAACTGCCTAAATAAAGACAAAATCCATTATAGTCCATAGTTCTAGGAGTTGTTCTAAATGTACTAAATTGCTTTTGGCTTCAATAGTTCTGCTTCTGGCTAACAGGAAATATGTTAACCCAGAAGATTATTTTGTGCTTTAAACTTTATACTGAGCATTCTCAGTGCTTTGCTGAGATCCTGAAGCCACATTACAGTCACAAGTCAGCTAAAAGATACATTCTCTTGCTTTTAACTGATGTCCAACCAGTATTTTCTGGTGAACACCCACAATAATTCTGATGGTTCCACTAACATATCATAACAATTCCTCAGGACACAAGGGTTCTCCAACTTCCTCAGAGAAAGGAAGAATGAAGTGCTCAAGGGGATCATAGGGATGTGCAACCTGAGGAACATTTCCCCAGAGTGTATGATGATCAATTTGTGCCTAAGGAATCTGACATATCCACCCACAAAGGAAACAAAGTGAAATGTTATAAACTTTGCAGGTAAATTGATTAAGGTGTCTTCTATTTTAAAACATAGGAGAGAGGTAAGAAATGGCTGCTGGTCCAGTGTTCAGGAACCATGATAAGAGGACAATAAGTTGTTTTTACTGTATCTCTGTGTGTATTACTATGCTTTAATGAAAGTTTTGTTTTGTTGAGTTAATTTCAGGCTTTGTTTCCCTGTATTCTCCTGTGATTTTCTTTCCTGTAAAATGTCCCAACCTGGCTTAAGATGGGTGCATCCTATTATTTGGGAATAAATCCTTTTTGGCTCTGCAAGGTCTCCCATATTAGTGCAAACAATCTAACAATCACCTCTACCATATCACTAAGGAATGTATCTTGTTTTGTTGCTTGACTCCTCCTCAGTGTTGCCTGATCCTTATGTGTAAGTGCTGAGGAGCCAGTCCTTCATCCAGGGCTTACTGCATCTAAACAGAAGGCACTCAGGAATGGGGAAATAATTCCCCTGTGTGAGCATTCACTCCACTTTTACCTGCTATATGCAACTGTACAGAAGGGTTAATTTCCCCTGGGCTGATCCTAACGTAAATGAAATTTATATTCATTTCCATTTCATGATTCATGTCTTCTTATTAGACAATGCTCCATATATTTTAAAATTCAATAACCTCAATTCTCTCTAAAAATAAAATAAAATGGTATAAAAATCCCCTGTGATATTGCACAGGGGAATTTTGTTGTAACACAACACAGCCCGGACAGAACAGATTCTCGCTTATATCCAACATTGACCAAACAGATTTATATAATGTTTTCTGGGTACTTTTTTAGGATTAAAAATGGTTGTTTTATTATTAAGTTTAAATTTGGAAACAAGGTTGCCTCACAAGTCAGTTCTAGGTCCTTCTCCCTTTCCCTCCCCTCCTCCTGTGCCCTCTCCCAACCCCAGCCAGGCTGTGGTGGCACATGCCTTTAATCCCAGCACTCAGGAGGCAGACACAGGTGGATCTCTGTGAGTTCAAGGCTGGGCTGGACTGATAGCCTCCAAAACAATACAGAGAAACATTGTCTTGTAAAAACCAAAAAAAATCCATATATGAGAGAGTACATGCCATGTTTCTCTTTTTGTGACTGTGTTACCTCACTCAGGATGGTTTCTTCTAGTGTCATCCATTTGCCTGCAAATCTCAGGATTCCATTGGTTTTTTTTCTGCTGAATAGTACTCCATTGTGAAAATATACCACATTTTCAGAATCCACTCTTCGATTGAGGAGAATCTAGGTTGCTTCCAAGTTCTGGCAATTACAAATAATGCTGCTATTAACATAGTGGAACAGACATCCTTGTTGTATGAACAGGCATAAAGATGGTTGTTAAAAGATTTCTTTTGTTACTCAGCTGCCATCTGATACTAGAAAATTATTATTAATGCATAATTAGGTCTAATTGCTAGAAGAAGCTCCAGGCATGTTTACCAACAGGGAAGTGAGTTGGTGTAAACCATTTGCATAAACTGAAATCTATGATCACCTTCCCTGACAATAAGATACAGATTTACAGATGTATAGAGAAATGTTGGTGTCTTACTATCTGTCAGAAGAAAACAACCCAATGGGACTGGTCTAATACCAAGTTCCTTTAATTGTTCAAATAACCAGTTCGATTACTCATGCAGAATAAACCATACCAAGTGACTCTGAATTGAAATGGAAAGTTGAAGTCCATATTTCCTGGTGAGAAGAGATAAGCAAACTGATGATCTGGAAGTCACCTTGAAATACACCTCTACTGCCCATGAAGAAACTTCTGACATCTAATTCTCAAAAGCCTGATTAGTCCAGGTCTCTTTCCTCACAATGATGGGCTTCTCAGACTCAAATTGGCACAGGGCAGTCTGACCACCTTTGCTTTTAATTATGCAGAATAGGGGTGGGTGGTGGCGACAAGAGGTTACAGTGTGAACCTTAGCTGGATCAGGAATCACCTTGATTTAAAAACTCCTCCTCTCTGTTTGAGGAGACACTAATTGATGACCTACCATTTCATCAGAGTTTTCCTGGAAAAATAATTCATAAAAGGGTTATTGAGTGAATATTACAGAGTCACAGATCTTGGGCAATTGGAAAGACAAAGAGTATCATTCTAGAATTACTAGGTGCAGCTGCTTATTTCAGCCTCTGTATAGCATAACTAGTGTAATTGGCAATGCCTCCATACACAAGTGGGAAATAGGAGGACTAAGCTGCTAATCTGGACAAAGACTAAACAAAAGGCATTTGAGTCTTTAAAAATAACTCTGAATTTGACTCCGGCACTGGAACTTCCAGATGCCTCCAAAACTTTTCATTTGCCTGCCCATGACAAAAAAGATAAAGGGCATTTTAACCCAAATGCTGGATGCCAGTGGCTTAGTTAGAGGAGCAGCAGATGGCAATTGAAGTTCAAGGAATGAATCCACCAACAGATGAACTGCTCCCTGGTCAATTTTGGATAGACTAGGCCTCAATTCTACAGATTTCAAAATGCCTTTTGCTTCTACTGCATCTTTATATTTTGACACTGCCATTTTTCCCCGGTATCTACCATAGTTTAAATAGGTGTGGGTAAATTCCGATGACTGTTCTGTAATGAGTGTCTTAATCTAATGCAAATATGATGTGCAATTATAATGTTATAGTGGGCATTTTTATCTCTGAATTAGTAGTAAGATTCTTTCTTACTAAATTGCACTTCTAATTGATAAAATAATATTAGTTTAATTAGAGGCCGATTATTAAGAATAAATATAAGGACATTTCAGTTGGAAATGTATGTACCCATAGTGCTGCCCATGCCCATTTGGGTGTGGTCACAGGTACATAGAGTGTACAGACCTTTGGTTTTCAGCTTTCTTGGCTTATCATGGAAGATATTTCTCCCTCAATAAAATATTATATGACATCTTTATTTTGTATACCTTAATATTTCCACATTCTGAAATGTCATACAGCTAGGGTCTATGTGTATCATTAAGGAGCTCTATAGGATGCAGCTCAGATTAATGATTAAAAATCATATGAGCCTGGGAACTGGTGGTACATGCCTATAATCCCAGCACTCAGGAGGAAGAGGTAGCCAGATCTCTGTGAGTTTGAGGCCAGTCTGCCCTAGTAGAGCTAGTTACAGGACAGCCTCCAAAGTCACACAGAATCTCTGTATCAAAAAAATAAAGGAAAGAAAGAAAAAATAGAAAGATAGAAAAAAGGAAAGAAAATGATCTAGGCTGGCTTAAATTCTTTCAAATTGATGTCAAAAGATGAATGCATAGGTTTTGGTGTGCAACATAGCTGAAACAAAGCCTTTGCATGAACTCATATTACACTAAGATATTCTGAAAATAGCTTTGATGTCAGTGATCAAAGAGCAAAGCAGGTAAATTTTTATTAGGTGATAATTTTCCCTTGTGTGGATTGGTTGATGACCAAAGACCCTGATTAATTCCCTGTGCCACAAATTTCCTGAATATATATATATATATATATATGGCATGCACACTAAAGTTTTAAAGTAGAGCTGACTGTTTGGTTTTCATATGAAATAGTTTAGGTTGGTGATTCCTTTTGATTCCTCATAAGATTACATTTAAAAATAAGAAATAAAGCTGTTAGTCCTTTGATTGTAATTGTAAAATACATTGATGTTGACACTGTGTTAATCTTTTACAAGTTGCTTGGATATGAATATATGTGGGTTCAAGGGACAGCTTGATTTCAAATGTGATAAGTAAAATATTTCATCCTGTAAGAGATATGGAAAACATTTTGTATTTTTTACTTGTTTTCATTGTAATCATTAATGTGAATATCTGTATTAACCACAGTTTAATTTCTATCTTACCAGAAAGATTTTGTTGGTATATACAAGCTGTACAGTAAAAATAAAGAGAGAATGAGAAGTTAAACGGTGGAATTTGAAGAAAACATCAAGAATTATAGAATTAGGAAGAAAACATTAAGAGAGTTAGAAGAAAATCAGAAAGAGAGACAGAAAGCAAATTTCTGATAGAGATAATTAAAGCTATAAGCAACTGAACCAGAAAAAGAAGAAACAAAAATCATAAGGTAAATATTAAGACATAGTATGTAAGTACATTTTCCCTTACACCTGTGGACAAAAAAAAGTTGCATGCCTTTAATTCCTGAATTCTGGAGGCAGAAGCAGGCAGGTCTCTGTTATTTCAAAGCCAGCCTGGTCTACAGAGTGAGCTCCAGGACAGTCTCCAAGGCAATACAGAGAATCCCTGTCTCAAAAAAAGCAAACCGAAACCAAAAAAAGTCTGAGTTTGCTCATTCTTTGGATTATTTTTGAGCCCCTTGCTTCTGGAGGCTGGTATCCAAGCAGCATTATTTGGGGTAATGGAAATTCCCTGTGCCACACCTATCCAAATATTGGACCCTCTTGCCAATGATTCCTGTGAAATATCTGTGGAGGCTTCAGATAATTTAAGAAAACAAATTAACTGAGTTCTGATCTTATACTTATAGTATCAAACACTGATGAGGTCTTCTGAGGAAAACAAGAACACTGACTGTTTAATAATTGTGGGCTCCAGTACAAGACACTACTCTTGGAATCCCCACCCCACTTTGAGTCTAGTTAGAGAAATCATCTGTCATCAAAACTACTATCTTCTTTCCTTATGACTTGAAGGTGCTTGTCCATGACTATCACTAGTTGAAAGTTTAAATCAGTACATTGGAGCTCCACTAGTTACTTTACATAAAAAGATTTGTGGCCATACCAGTTATCCAAGACAGAAGACACGATTGATCTGAAACAGCATCTCACATGAGGAAATCCTAAGTCCACCATCATACACATGAGCAATCATTTGATGTGCTTTTGCAACTAGCTTGTCAACCCTGTGCTCTGTAGAGAAAGAGAGCTGGTCTCTGCTGGATAAAGAATATTAAAAAATATATATTGGCCTTCCTAAAGATTGTTTTGCTTCCCATAGAAATTGTCCTCCATATCCAGTATTTTGAACTCAGTGTATGACAAATGATCTTAAGACTAGTGTGGACCATTGATGTATGAATGAAAAAACCACAACTCAGTGCTTTCTGAGTCTGCATGGTACAACTCCTGGTTCTGAAATGAAAAAACAATATATATATATATATATATAGTTATATTCCTTTGCAGAAATGGTGATACAAAATTAGTATTAGAGTTCTAATGAAATAAAAGAAAGTATGTATGACTGTGGGAGAAAATTCTTGTTTGTATGCTAACTGACCAAAATTCATTAGATAAAACCTTGGTATAGTTGGGGAAATGGTTGGAACAAATCTCTTTCCCCTGGGTCCTTCTGACATTGTTATCAGCAATGACTGTGGATATAATACTTATTCTGGTGAACAGAGGCTGCCTCATAAACTAAATTCAGATTACTCTATCATTTGACTCATTTATTAAGCCTACTTGTGAATGTGTAGAGCCCCAGCACTTAAAAGGACTTCAGACCAGAGCATCACCAACTGAATGATATAAGTGTCATTCAGCCTGCAAAACTCAGAAGACAGCAGCACCACTTGGCAAACATGAAAACAAAGACATACCTTATCGCAACACATAATTCTCAAAATGACTCTAAACACACTAACCGTGATTTGTTATTTGTAGTTCAACTTCTGGATAACTGTGCTTCTTACTTGACACAGAATACTTTTTATTTGTTGTTTAAAAGTTCATCCTGAGAAAGTTTCTTTGCTACAATAGGATCATGATCAACCAGTAAGGCTGTTAACTGGCTAAGACATATTTTTTATTTGCTTAACTGGCATCGGCCATGACAGAGAAGCAGTGAGTTGCAATTGTAATCTGAGGTGTCAACTAATCAGAGTGATAACACTATGGTGGGTCAGTCTAGCTTGTATAAGTCCACAGAACTACAGGCACCAAAATGTGTTTTGCTTCTCCTTTGCCTTTACTTGGTAGCTGCAACTCTCTTTCTCTGTTATCTAGCATGGTATGAGTACATGTGGGGAGATACCTACTGCCTGTAATAGAGTATGTTTATCTCTTGGAAACAACTGGGCATTTTTACCAGCAGTGGATTGTCAAGAAGATGAACCATCTCAAAACTGTGTTGTCAAAGTTGCTAATATAAATGATTGCCTATACAGAGTTTGGATGAAAAAATAAATACCAGGATTTGTTCCCCAGCTGCTCAGCCTAATGATTAACAGAAAACAACTGATTCCAGGAGCCAAACTTGTTCCAATTCTGTTAATGTTGAAAAGAGGTAGTCACATACCATTGACTTAAGAAAGGTTCAAAATAACTTCAGGTTAGACCAGGTTTAAGTTTAATTACCCCAGAAAGCAATCTAAAGTTTACACGGACATGTCTCTGTGCTGTCCTACATATTTAGGCTAGGCTAAAACTTCAATAAAACCCAATTTTTGCTAGCTTTCATTGCATGTTTGGCTGATGAACAACAGTGGTAATTAATTCCATATACCCATTTCTGACCTTACTCAATCCTGACATTCAAAAATCTATTTATGTGTTGGTATGTACCCTAAAGATTTAAAGACGTGCTGACTAATTTTTTTCCTTGTAAATGTTTCACTTTTTTGATTCCTATTAGACTCATTGTAGAATTGCCTTTCTAGTATGTAACTAAGTGATTGGCCATTTCTTTGTAACTGCCATATATAGCCTGCTAGTAAAATACCTGACAAGAACACCTTCCTTGCCCACACAGTTAACCTATAAAATGTTTCTTGATAATGAATAGATGTGGGTTCTTGGCATAATTTATTTATCACCTCTAGAATGTGTAACGGTTAATTATGTGAGAGATATGGAAAGGATGCTGTTTTTTACACTTTTATTTGTAGTCATTGTATTATTCATTTGAAAAACATAATTAAACCACATTGTAATTCTCATATTTATGTAAAAACTTTGTTGAGATATGTAACCTGTACCACAAAAAATGACACAGTAAATAGAATAGATAAACTACAGAAAAATAATATGAAAGAACAAAGAGAAAAGAGAGAGCCAGCAAATATGTGAATGTTTATTTTCCTATAACACAACATAGGAAAGTCTACATTATTCTGACTCCATTGCATTCCTTTCTAAGTCCCATGGTACTGGAGGCTGGGCCCACAGACAACCAATATTAAAACATTGGCACAGACTTCTCTCGTGATTACATAACAATACTAAGCACTATGCATGAAACCAGAAAGAAAAAAATTGGTGGATATTGTTTTCATATGAAAACAACTAGGGTTGATGTAAGCAAGCTCCATCAGAGGATGATATTCTAATTGTATTAGGAAAACGAAAGGGATAAAATCCCATGCTGGTTGAAATCACACCAAAATGATTGAAGTGTCATTGTTTCTCAAACCATAGAAAATCAGTGGATTTTACCTTGCTGTGTGTCTCTGTGCTGGATGGCTTTCTTCTACTATACATCTACATATGCATCTACATCTACATGCATCTACAGATCAACATAATGTCCACAGACAATACAATATATTTAGCTCTCACTTTGAGAAAATTAATAGTTGTTTAGTTCCCAGTGGGTCACCTAATATATAAATGAAGTTTTCAGGTCAGATCCTGGGCTTTGTGCTCCTACATAACTGCTGTCCTTGATACTACTCAGTAAATCATGAGTAGACACCTGCATCTAGAAAAGTAGATTTACCTACTTACCCTGTTCAGAGAAAATGAGGGTGAGAGGGAAATCCTTAGCTTTTTGTGTAAAGCATAATAAATATATATCCTCTAAATGTGTGTTTTACCAAACAGACAGAATGAAGCTGTGATTAGCATGGCTCTATTTCTTAGGTTAAAGGATAAGGTAATGCAGTGAAAGTATTTTGTCTCATGCTATATCAATAAATGCATGCTCCAACACATACGTAAATTCCCTGAGGAAAGAATGAAAGAGTGGAGTGAATGAAAACCCACAGACACTTGTCTGAGAATGAAAAACACTTGTTTATTTACAAATATTGTGCAGTTAGAAGACACACTGGAACATCTGAAATAATCCAAATGGCACTGAAATTAGTAAATGCGTATATCACTTGTGCTTTACTTTGAGAATGGAGAAAACAAGAGGAACTGAGGTAACTAAACAGTATATGCAATGCTGTGTAAATGTCCTTTAAGATATTTGCTGCTTATGATACAACACTCTTTGGACTTTATCACTTAAATCCTTCAATGTGTATTCTTCTATTTTAGATTATCTTATGTTAAGTTAAACTTTGTCATTGCCTCTTAGAAGCTCGTTTTTTCTAATGAGAGAAAGATATTAAGTGAATATTGATATGAAGGGTGGTTGGAAGTGTCTGGTTTGAGTGGAAGAAGTGAAACAATAATCAGGATATACTTTGTGAGAAGAGTCTGTTTTTTAATAAAAGGGGGAAATTTTTTAAAAGGAAGGCAAAATGCTTTCATTTTAATGAACTAGATACTTATCCTTATTAGGAATTTTCCTATCTTAAACATAGTGCACATGTCAAAATATTTATTTAGCGGCTTAATGAATACCTAACACATCAATATGTTATGATAACACAACATGATTCCTTTGTGTGTTGAGGTGATTATTTACTTTTTGTTTTTAAATCACATTCAGTTTCCCTGTGTGCCCAACTTTCCTGCCTCTACCCTCTTTCCCACTTCCTCAGCACATCACTCTAATACTGCTACTTTGTTTCTCTTTAGATACAGATGGAACTCACAGGGCTATTAACAGCTATGGTTTATCAAGATAGTGTAAGAAAGGACACATATTCTTCTATAAAAACTAGATGTTGAGTTCTTCTATGAGAAATGGGTCCCAAAGCCATGTAACAGAATGATAGAAAGGCCCTCATCCCACTGTTAGTAGTTCCACAAGAAAACTGAGGTACATGACTATATGACTCTAAATTATGTGCAGTAGTATACACACATAGTTACTGAAGTTACAACAAAAAGTCTAAGTATTCCTCAAGGGACATTACCATATAATTTTAAATGCATAATGAATTTGAAATTGTAAAATTGTAGTATCATATGAGCTCAAACATATGAACTGGTTATTGTTTTTCATAAGGTATCAAGCATTTCAGAAGGAGATTCAATTGTGTGTCATGTTGATACAGAATGGACTTTTGATGGCTAAACTATATATATATAACTATACTGAATTATGAAGAATCTAAACACCTTATAGGAATGCCTAAATCATATATTCTTATTGAGATTGCTAGAACCATACTGATGTACCATAATTGTAGGAATCAACATCTGGTAACAGACCAGAAAAATGGCACAGAACAAAAAAAAAACCTTTAGTTTTCAGAGATAGTCCATCACTCATCTACCATGTCATCTATGCTATTCCTATGAAACTAGTTCACTGATATCAGTACCAGATTCTTTACAACTTCAACCCAGAGTGTTGATCAGCGTCTCTCCTGGAATCTTCAAATACTCTAACACCAGCTTTTGACTGTTTAAATATCCAGCCTCCTGAGCTGAACAACTATATTTTCAGCCTCTCCAGTGTGAGATAAGTAACGGATATCTATTGTAACTTCTCATTAGCCTGGTGAACATACCTATTACTATTTGCTCTTTGTTATGGTTGTCTGAAATCTCTCTAAAACAAAGAAAGAAATAGTGCATCTGCTTTTATAAAATTCATATTCTCTAAATGTTCATATATAAGAGAAAGTAGAAAAAGAAAATGCCAAAAATTTTTCTTGAAGGATAAACTTCTATATCTTTGGATCCGTGAATTGATGTATTTGCAAAATTCCATTGCATTAATGAAATGCGTGAACTGCAGATATATGCGTGAAAGGTATGAATTTATGTAATATGTTTCTAGTTTCAGAATTCAAACAACATTGTAGTGTCAAAGAAATACTTATTACCAATATACATTGGTACATGTAAGGCAAATGAATGGAGAAATAGATAGAGACAGAGACAGAAAGAAACAGATAGAGACAAAGACAGAAACAGAGAGAAGAAAAAAGGAAGACAAATATAGATTATATTGCAAGTTTTGTGCATTAGTTTAATATAATGGTAAACATTGTTTTTTACTCTTTCTAAAATATTATTTTCGTTTTCCATACCAAGATCATTTTACCTTCCTCCTTCCTCCAGTACTCAATCTCCCCCCTTCTCATCTCTATCCATTCCCCAGAAGGGGTAAGACCTTCAATAGGGAGTCAACACGTCAGGCATAAAAACTTAAGTAGTACTCAGGCCCTCCCCCATATTAAAGTGGAACAAAATATCCCACCGTAGAGAATGGGGTATCTAAAGCCAGGTAATTCACATGGGATAGGTCCTGGTACCCCTTTGACTAGTGCTTCATACATGGGGATATATATGGATGTATTTGCACTTTTCTACATGTTGACATCCAGTTATGCATCACCATTTATTGAAGATACTTTCTTTTCCATTTTACAATTTTGGCTTCTTTGTCAAAAATCACATGTTTCTAGGTGTGTGAATTAGTGTCAGTATCTTCAATTCAAATCCATTGATCCATACGTCTGCTGTTATATCATTATCCTGCTGTTTATATTAATGAAACTTTATAGTAGAGCTTGAAATCAGGGATGGTGATACCTCTGTAAGCTCCTTTATTATACCAGATTGTGGTTCCTATCCTGCATGTTTTGTTTTACCACATGTAGTTGAGTTTCATTCTTTCAAAGTACCAACCACTTACTGAACACAACCAATTTCATTAATATTTCCTTCAGAGTTCTTGGTAACAAAGCACAAAGCTGTGTCTGTTGATGATATTAAAAAAATCACAAGAAGTTGATCTTAATCAGGTCAAAATTATGAATAATCTGACTAAAGTTTGACAAGCTTGGAGGGTTGATGGGAGCCTATAATGACATTTGTTTAGACAGATGAGTATGAAAATAAAGTATTAATTCCTGTCCGGTATTACCTGTCAGTTTAATCCCAGCATGAGTCATTCATATAAATGGTTTTGACCCAATAGAAAAAATGTACAATGAGTTCCATTGCCACTATGGTGCTGGTGGAATGAAATGTGGATAGCCTGGGACACAGAAGTCACTGTCTCATAAATGGGTAAGGAATAGAATGTAAGATATGACAAATAATATATATAATCATAGCAATGGGTGTTAATAAGAACGTTAAAAGTATTAAGGGGTAGAGGCTACTATATTGCTATAAAGGTAGGTAAGGATTGAGCCAAACTGTATTTTCCTTCTTGTAGCCTTCATTAGTATGAAGTCCCTAGTTATTTAACATATCCAAGATACAGTCAGAAGACTGTTTTCTTTTCTTTATGTTTTAGAAACAATATGTCTGTATGTAAATATTCTGGCTATTCTGAAAATCACTCTCTAGACTAGAGTGGCCTTGAAATAGCCACTGCCTTTGACTCCTGAAGGGGAAATTAATGTTGTGTACCACCACTGCCTGGCTAAAGAAGTAAATTTTTAAATTAATGTATCACTCACCTAGAATTATGACTATTATGATGAATGTGAAGGACTCTCTTCTCTAACAACAATCCCTGACCTTTGAAGTCCACAAATGGAACGACTGTCCTTAGCTCCAGTATCTGCTTTTGTACTGCCATGCCCTCTCTGCCTACTTCAATTATCCTATGTTATTAAGGGACTATATGCTAGGAAATCACTCTCAAACTATATCTCTTTATAGAACCTAGAAAAAACTACATTGTTTAGAACACAGGACCACAAAGAAACAAAATAAACTTGGTGTGACAGGCTAGACACCTGACACCAAAATCAACGTTTTAAAATGGTTATGTTTGCCTGTTTTTATTCTCTTTAACTCAAAGATGATCTCATATGCACTGGCTGGTGCAACACATTTTAGGTAAATAAAGATGACCGTGAATACCTGCTGTTCTTACTTCACAGGAAATATCTCAACTATTCTGAAACCTCTATGTACTCTGGGCTGATTTTCATCTCTTTGTAAAGCTTCTGTCTAAGCTTTCAAAATAATGTAGTTAACAGTGGTGAGGGTGCTTAAAATGCTCCTTTTCTTTTCTTTTTTATTTAAATTTTAAAAAAAAAGGTTGTTTCACATGTCAACCCCAGTTCCCTGTCCCTCCCCGCCTCCCCTGTGCCTTTCCAACTACCTATTCCATCCTTTTTCTGCTTCCATGGGGGACTTTCAAAGTCTGTCATACCATTTGGAACAGGGCCTAGATCCTCCACCACATGTCTAGTGTGAGAGAATATTCCTCTATGTGGAGTGGCATCCCAAAGTCCATTCCTTTACAAGGGATAAATGCTGATCTACAACCACAGGTCCAATAGATTGCCCAGATCCCCAAACTGACATTCATTTTCAGGGGTCTGGAACAGCCCAATGGTGGTTTCTCAGATATCAGTCTTGGTTCCACGACCTCCCCCTTTTTCAGGTCAGATGATTCTGTTCGTTTCTCCAGACTGGTCTTGATCCATTTGCTCATCACTCCTCCTTCTCTGCAATTGGATTGAGTAACTCACCTCAGTCTTTAGCTGTGGGTGTCTGCTTTTACTTACATTAGCTACTGGATGAAGATTCTAGGATGGCATAAAGGTAATCATCAATCTTATTATCAGGGAAGAGCATTTAATGTAGCATCTCCATTATTGCTTAGATTGTTAGCTGGTGTACTTTGCACATTGTAACATGAGAAACTGATTTTGAGCAGTGAAACCACTTTATGTTATTTTATGTTATTTTCCTTTTTGAGAACATGGGTTTTATGATTTAAGTCACTATTTAAAAATTTTTTATTTTTAAATTTAAATGTAAATTAGAAACAATATTGCTTCACATGTCAATTCCATGTCCCTCACCCTTTCCATCCCCTTCGCCCATGCCCTCCCACCAACCCCTCCAATATCTCCTCTTTTCCCCAGGGAGGGTGGGGCCCTACATGGGGAGTGTCCATAGTCTGTCATTATATCCAGGTCAGGGCCTAGACTCTCCCCCAAATATACAGGTTGAGAGTGCATCTCTCATTGTTGGATGGGCACAAAGTCAGGGTTTTGTTAAGTTTGGGGGACAGGCATGCTTTCATGCATAGACAGTGAGATTCTAAATAAACATGACAGATACCTGCTTAGTGTACTATCATTCACAATGAGGTGAAACACTTCACTCATACAAAGAAATTCTCCATAACGTTTATTGGCATAGAATCAAAATAATATTGCATATTGAAATAAAGATACAGAAATCCATATGAGTTGATAGAAGTCTGTGGTCTCAGAATATGCAACAGTAACAGTAGAGCCAGTAAAATTACAAACAATGGTAAGTTACATCAGTGACTCCACAAAATAAAAACATGGTAGGCATAATTTTATACACTTCTAATCCCAGTATGTGGGAATGCCAAATGAGGTAATCTGGTGAAGAAGGCCAATCTCAGTTGAAGAGCATGATACAGAATTCCCTGTTCCCAAGAAGCAAATGACAAAGAAATAGAAAGGAAACAATGGGAAATGTAGAAATGTAGGGAGGAACAAATGGTAGCACAGGAATATAGAGAAAAAATGGAGAAAGAATATGTTGAGGGAATAAGACGATGGAAAGAAATGCAAGAATCAAGTTAGAGAGGTAAAATAAATTGCGGGAAATAAGAGGTGAAGAATTGAGAAAATTAAAAGCAATACAGCAGAAGATGACAGAGAAGTGAAATAAGCATGCCTGTTCGTTCCTAAAATGCCAACACCAGGGATACAGCTGAGCAGCAGAGATGGATGCTACCCTAGAGAAACACAGAAGTCAAACCAGGGAGACTCACCCTCAAAAAGAAAAAAATTTCTTCTGGTAATTCCCCGCTGCTCATTTTCGTCTCTGAGGAGCTTCTTGAAGATATCTGTGGCAGAATTTTCCTTTGAAGCACTTCTTGCCTACAGAACACATAGTATTACATACTAAGATCAATCACTATCTAAAAGTTAATACCAGTCTTGTTGAGGGTGAGGAGGCATTGAAGCCAGAATGAAATTTGCTTATATGACATAGTCCCATCTTCTTCCTCAGGATCTCACAACAGGCCTGCAACTTTCTACACACTCAGGTATTGGATTTACACATGGCTTATAGTAAATACAAACAGGGTGTCCTGTAACTAAGATAATCCTGTAAAACACGATATACCTGAGGAAGACCATAAATTTGTGATTCACATTTAATTATCTGTCCTATGCTGGATTTGCAAGAATCTACACACTTGTTGACATGGGAGTCGAGATGGAACACAGGCAGGTATACATATTATAATACAAAATCCCCTGATTAAGACGCATGACACCACTGCATTCTTACAATTGATGATACTGGTGCTCTGTCTGAAGTGGGAAATATTCCCAGCACTATGCCTCTCTCCTCTTTTGTGATTTTCAACAATCAAGAGCAGAGTGCACTATTCTCTATAGTAACTGGTGGGGTTTTTTTCTGTGTCCTGAGATATCCCTATACAATGAACTAACACCATGTGCATAAGTTCTGTGCTTATGTGTTATTTTGGCTGTGTCCCATGCTCTCATTTGTCTTTCTTTATCGCTGTCCTCAGTCGTTTTAAATATTTTTGGAGACTGGTGCTACTTGGCTCCCTGGAAGCCGGGAGCGGCCCCGAAGATGGAGGGGGATGGGTGATGGGCAGGTGGTCCCAGCCGGGGATCCAATCTCACCTGAAGCTGGGCTTGCTGGGTTGGGGTCTTGGAGGGGCCTGAAGCTGGGCTCGCTGGGTTGGGGTCTTGGAGGCGCTGATCTCTTTCCTGTGTGGGCGGCTCTTCTGGAAGCCGGGAGCGGCCCCGAAGATGGGGGGGGATGGGTGATGGGCGGGTGGTCCCAGCCAGCTTCAGCTTCAGCTGCAGTAAGGAAGGAGACCAGTGGAAACAGAAAGCCCCCACCAGCACCCACTGGAAGAAGAGATGGGAAGAAGACAGAATAAGAGATCACTCAGCAATAGAAACACCAACACGACCCCACCAGAATCCAGGGATCCAACACCATTAAGATCTGAAAAGCACTACATAGATGAAGAAGAGGAGACAGACCTTAAAAGTTATCTCATGAAGATGATGGAGAGCCTCAAAGAAGAAACGAGGAAATCCCTTAAAGAAATAGAAGAAAAAACAAACAAAAAATCCATGAAATGGGGGGAAAAAATTCAAGAAATAAACAAATCTCTCAAAGAATCTAAAGAGCACCAAGAAAAAACAACCAAGAAAATTAAGGAAACAGCTCAAACAGTTGAAGAATTGAAAGCTGAAATAGAAACGATAAAGAAAACACAGAATGAAGAGATGCTGGAAATAGAAAAGCTCGGTAAACGGTCTGGAATTACAGATGCAAGCATCACCAATAGAATACAAGAGATAGAAGAGAGAATCTCAGGTGTTGAAGACTCATTAGAGGACATAGCATCGTCAACCAAAGAAAATCTCAAAACCAACAAATCCTTAACACAAAATATTCAGGAAATATGGGACACCGTGAAGAAGCCAAAACTGAGAATAATAGGTATAGAAGAAGGTGAAGAACTTCAACTTGAAGGTACAGAAAACATATTCAACAAAATCATAGAAGAAAACTTCCCTAACCTAAAGAAAGATATGCCTATGAAAGTACAAGAATCTTACAGAACACCAAATAGGCTTGACCAGAAAAAGAAGTCACCTCGCCATATAATAATCAAAACATCAAACCTACAGAGTAAAGAGAAAATATTAAGAGCAGCTAAAGACAAAGGCCAAGTAACATATAAAGGCAGACCTATCCGAATTACACCTGACTTCTCAATGGAAACGATGAAAGCCAGAAGATCCTGGTCAGATGTCCTACAAACGCTAAGGGAACAAGGATGCCAGCCCAGACTACTATATCCAGCAAAGCTCTCAATTACCATAGATGGAGAAAACAAAATATTCCATGACAAAGCCAGATTTAAACAATACGTATCCATGAATCCAGCTCTACAGAAAATGCTAGAAAGAAAACCTAGAGCCAAGGAAGATAACTACATTCACAAAGACACAGGCAATATAGAATCATACTTTACAAAACACTAAAAGAAAAAGGGAGGAGAAACTACACAAAATAACTTCACTAACAATAAATCAAGCGCAAACAAGGATCACCAATCAATGGTCATTAATATCCCTCAATGTCAATGGCCTCAACTTACCTATAAAAAGACACAGACTAGCAGAATGGATACGAAGACAGAACCCTTCCTTCTGAAGCATACAAGAAACACATCTCAACACCAAAGACAGACGTTATCTCAGAGTAAAGGGCTGGGAAAAGATCTTCCAATCAAACGGCCCCAAGAAAAAAGCGGGCGCAGCAATCCTAATATCTAACAAATTAGGCTTCAAATTAAAATCAATCAAAAGAGATGAAGAAGGGCACTTCATATTCATCAAAGGAAAAATACATCAAGACGAAGTCTCAATTTTAAATATCTACGCCCCAAATACAAAGGCACCTACATTCGTGAAAGAAACATTACTAAAGCTCAAAATGCACATAAAATCTCACACACTAATAGTAGGAGACTTCAACACTCTGCTCTCACCGCTAGATAGGACCTCCAGACAGAAACTTAACAAAGAAACAAAAGAATTAATAGAAGTTATGACCCAACTGGGTTTAACAGACATCTATAGAACATTCCACCCAAATACAAAGGGATATACCTTCTTCTCCGCACCACATGGAACCTTCTCTAAAATTGACCACATAATAGGAAACATAGCAAATCTCCACAGATACAAAAAAATTGGAATAACCCCCTGCATCTTATCAGACCACCATGCATTAACATTAGAATTCAACAATAACACAAATCGCAGAAACCCTACAAACTCATGGAGATTGAACAATGCACAATTGCACCATCCCTGGGTAAAGGAACAAATAAAAAAAGAAATTAAAGACTTCCTCGATTTCAATGAGAATGAAGACACAACATACACAAACTTATGGGACACTTTGAAAGCAGTGCTGAGAGGAAAGTTTATAGCACTAAGTGCCCACATGAAAAAACTGGAGAACAGTCATACTAGAGAATTAATAGCACAGCTGAATGTTCTAGAACAAAAAGAAGCAAACTCCCCCAGGAGGAGCAGACGCCAGGAAATAATCAAATTGAGGGCTGAAATCAATCAAGTAGAAACCAGGAAAACATTGAGAAGAATCAATGAAACAAAGAGTTGGTTCTTTGAGAAAATCAACAAAATAGACAAACCTCTGTCCAAACTAACCAAAAGACAGAGAGAGAACATGCTAATTAACAAAATCAGGGATGAGAAAGGGGACATAACAACGGACTCTGAGGAAATCAAGAGAATCATCAGGGCATACTTTGAAAATCTGTACTCCACAAAATTTGAAAATTTAAAGGAAATGGACAATTTCTTGGATAGATATCACTTGCCAAAACTAAATCAAGAACAGATAAATAATCTAAACAGACCTATAACCCCTAATGAAATAGAAGCAGTCATCAAAAGTCTCCCAAATAAAAAAAGCCCAGGCCCAGATGGCTTCAGTGCAGAATTCTACCAGAAATTCAAAGAAGAGCTCATTCCAATACTCGTCAAAGTATTCCACACTATAGAAGCAGGAGGCTCACTGCCAAACTCTTTCTACGAGGCTACAATTACCTTGATACCCAAGCCACACAAAGACACAACTAAGAAAGAGAACTATAGACCAATTTCCCTCATGAACATTGATGCAAAAATACTCAATAAAATACTTGCAAACCGGATTCAAGAACACATCAGAAAAATCATCCACCATGATCAAGTAGGCTTCATTCCAGGAATGCAGGGATGGTTCAACATTAGAAAATCTATCAATGTAATCCACCATATTAACAATCTGCGAAAGAAAAACCACATGATCATCTCGCTAGATGCTGAAAAAGCCTTTGACAAAATCCATCACCCCTTCATGATAAAGGTCCTAGAGAGATCAGGGATAACAGGAACGTACCTGAATATAATAAAAGCAATATACAGTAAACCAACAGCTAACATCAAACTAAATGGAGAGAAACTCAAAGCAATTCCTCTAAAATCAGGAACAAGACAAGGCTGTCCACTCTCTCCATATCTCTTCAATATTGTACTTGAAGTTCTACCTACAGCAATAAGACAACAAAAGGAGATAAAGGGGATACAAATAGGAAAAGAAGAAGTCAAACTTTCATTATTTGCAGATGATATGATAGTTTACATAAGTGACCCAAAAAACTCTGCAAGGTCACTCCTAGAGCTGATAAACACCTTCAGCAATGTGGCAGGATACAAGGTAAACTCAAAAAAATCAGTGGCCCTATTATATACAGATGATGAAGTGACTGAGAAAGAAATCAGAGAAACATCACCTTTTACAATAGCCAAAAACAGCATCAAATATCTGGGGATAATGTTAACCAAGGAAGTGAAAGACCTGTATATCAAGAACTTTGTGTCTTTGAAGAAAGAAATCAAAGAAGATACCAGAAAATGGAAAGATCTCCCATGCTCTTGGATTGGTAGGATCAACATAATAAAAATGGCAATCTTGCCAAAAGCAGTCTATAGATTCAATGCAATCCCTATCAAAATTCCATCACAATTCTTCAAGGACCTGGAAAGAACATTAATCAACTTTATATGGAAAAACAAAAGGCCCAGGATAGCCAAAACATCCCTATACAATAAAGGAACTTCAGGAGGCATCACCATACCTGACTTCAAGCTCTATTATAGAGCTATAGTCCTGAAAACAGCTTGGTATTGGCACAAAAATAGGCAGGTAGACCAATGGAACCGAATCGAAAGCCCTAATTTTAACCCACACACCTATGAACACCTGATTTTTGACAAAGAAGCTAAAACTGTACAGTGGAAAAAGAAAGCATCTTCAACAAATGGTGCTGGCATAACTGGGTAGTGGTATGCAGAAGACTGCAGATAGATCCATGTTTATCGCCTTGTACAAAACTTAAGTCCAAATGGATCAAAGATCTCAACATACATCCAGCCACACTGAAACTTTTAGAAGAGAAAGTGGGAGATACTCTTCAACGAGTTGGTACAGGAGACCACTTCCTAAACATAACACCAGTGGCACAGGCACTGAGATCAACAATTAACAAATGGGACCTTCTGAAACTAAAAAGCTTCTGTAAGGCAAAGGACACAATCAAAAAGACAAAAAGGCAGGCCACAGAATGGGAAAAGATATTCACTAACCCTACATCTGACAGAGGGCTAATCTCCAAAATTTACAAAGAACTCAAGAAACAAGTCTCCAAAACACCAAAGGATCCACTTGAAAGGTGGGGTACAGAGCTAAATAGAGAATTCTCAGTAGAGGAGGCTAAAATGGCCAAGAGACACTTAAGAAAGTGCTCAACATCCTTAGCCATCAGGGAAATGCAAATCAAAACAACTCTGAGATACCATCTTACTCCTGTCAGAATGGCTAGAATCAAAAACACCGAAGACAATTTATGCTGGAGGGGATGTGGAGAGAGAGGAACACTCCTCCACTGCTGGTGGGAATGCCAACTCATACAGCCTCTTTGGAAATCAGTATGGAGATTCCTCAGGAAAATGGGAATTAATCTACCACTAGACCCAGCAATTCCACTCTTAGGCATTTATCCAAATGAGGCAGGTTCATACAACAAGGGCATCTGCTCCACTATGTTCATAGCAGCATTGTTTGTAATAGCCAGAACCTGGAAGCAACCTAGATGCCCCTCAACTGAAGAGTGGATAGAGAAAATGTGGTACATTTACACAATGGAGTATTACTCAGCAGAAAAAAACAATGGAATCTTGAAATTCGCAGGGAAATGGATAGCACTGGAAGAAACCATCCTGAGTGAGGTAACCCAGTCGCAAAAAGACAAACATGGTATGTACTCACTCATATATGGATTTTAGATATGGATCAGGATAGTGCCAGTCTGCACTTCCACAGATAGAGAGTCTGGGAAACAGGAAAGAACCTAAAAGATATGCATATATACATAGTACCCAAGAGAAGAGGATGGAGACAAGATCCTCTGAATGGATGGGGAACAGGGCGAGGGGGGTAGTGGGACCTGGGAAGAATAGAGGGGGTAAAGAGGAAGGGAGTTGGTCATGGGGGAACAGGAAGTTGAGGGGGTGGGGGTAGAATAGGGGGAAGAGGGAATCATAGGATCGAAGACAGATCAGGCACCAGAGTGACCTCGAGTGATCTAAAGGTATAACATCAATTGGCAAGCTAAGCAATAGTGGAAGGACCACCTCGAATGCCCATTCCTGATAATGAACTTGATGTCTATAACTATCCGGGAGCCTTCATCCTGGGACTGATGGAAGCAGAGGCAAACACACATCTAAGCACTGAACTGAACCCAAGGAACCCAGTGACAGAGAGAGAGGAATGATGAGCAAATTGGCAAAGAATGGGCTGGCAAAACCAGCAGAGACAGCTGATCTGAACAGGGGAGTGCTCTTAGACCCCAGACCGACAGTGGGGAGGCCAGAATGGGACTGATCTGGACCCCCAAATGTGAGTGTCAGTGAGAAGGCCTGGACAACCTATGGGGCTCTGAGCTGTGGATCAGTGTCTATTCCTGGTATACAATCTGTCTTCATGTGCCTATAGCACAAAGAGAGATGCTCTCTCAGCCTGGACTCTTAGGGGAGTGCCTTGACCCTACCAGGAGTAAAATGATAGACTCTAGACATCCCCTTGTGGAAGTATGTGGCAATAGGGTGGGAGGGAGGGTGGAAGGGGAGTGCGGGAGGAGGGGAGGGAGAGGGAACTGGGATTGACATGTAATACAAGCTATTTAAAATTAAAAAAAAACTAATGGAAAAAAAATTCAAAAAAAAAAAAAGATTATATTTTCAAACGTAGATTTAAGCTTGCTGACTCCTTCCATGAGTCTGAACCATGTTTTTGCCTGATGTCTACAAAGGTCAGAAGACTGTGTTCAGCACCCTGGGGGATGAATTGGAAATGCTGTTTGCATCCAGTAAAGGGAAAGTGGACACTCTGCAAAAGCAGTCTCTGATTTCAGCCATTTTACAATGTCTCTCAACACTGTTCTTTTTTTAAAACTGCATTTCATTAGTGTCAACTGTGCTCTAATTTTGGTTGTAGACATTAATTACCCACATCTCTTTCTTTCTCAATTGTACTTACTCTCAATAGAGGCATACACCAGCATACCAGGTTCTAAGTTGCTGTTGCTCAGACTATTTCTCATACAAATATACAGTAAAGAAAATTTATTTTTTTCAGCATATTTGCTGATAATTATTTTGTTTACTTTTTATATAAAATTACATCCATAAGCCCCATCTAAGCATTGTGAAACTCTGTTGGGCAGCTTGTAAATACAGTTAAACTTCACAATCAGAAACACATGACCAGCCAGGCTGGTCCTTTAATCCCAGCACGCGGGAGGCAGAGGCAGGCAGATCTCTGTGAGTTCAAGACAAAATCTGCTCTATGTAGCAAGTTCCAGGACAGTCTCCAAAAATACAGAGAATCAGAGTCTCGAAAAACCGAAAAAAAAGAAAAGAAACACATAACCCTATACTTATCTTCACGTTGATTATTACACCAACACATGCCTGGACAACCAAACTGAGGATGACAATGTAAGCTAAAATACTGTGCAATTTATACCAAACAGTTCACAAATAGATCCAGAAGGACGGGTGCCAGAAGAAACACACATGTAATCTCATATGTTAAGAATCTTATGACAATGTGATTTCATGTTCCAAGCCTTACTCAGTGATAGAGTTCTATTCACCAAAAAGTATGTCTCAAATAAATAAAAAACAATTTTTTCTGGTGAGAGTGTGTAGCTGAAGATTGGCATAATTCCTGATTAAAAAACACTAGTTTCATCTACAGTTTAAGAAAACAAAATCACACATCACAGCAGGCTGACTGTTTTCCTTCAAAATGCAACAGGCTGTGGGGTCTTCCCCTGGCAGCAGAGGGAATCAAATCAAAGCCTCCACAGAGGCAACAACTACCCATTTCTCTGTCATCAAATGGATCTGAAGAAACGAAAGAGAAAATTAGTTGGTGTTCCATGGTGGGGAAGAAGTGTTTTCGTGAGAATATAATCAGTTTTCCAGTTACTTCTATGCTTTAGATTCATCAGTCTAAAATCATTCCGACTAGATTAGACTGCAAATTAGCAAGTATATTTCAAATAATGAGATAGTTAAAAGATGAGTTTGGAGTTAGTGATAATGTTCCCTTGGGGGAAATGACCACTGTTGCAGTTACTGTGCCTGCCTTATTTCCTGGATTAGTACCTACGTTTCAGGTGATATTTTCCTGAGAATACATTTGTATACACTCAGGATATGGGTTATGTTGCTGTTTCAAGGAAACTGTACATTGTAGTCTACCTCACTCCATGTAACTTCTCTTAACCAATCTTGCCCATACTTACATCTCTTTGTGAGATTCCACACAGTTTTAGGAACTGCTTGCCCTCTTCCATTGAAAGTTTGTTTGGATCCATATTTTTGGGCCCTTCCAGAGACTCAGTTTCCCTGTAGTGTTAGAAACCAAATCACATTATTTTCTACTTATCAATGAAATCTCCCCAGTGTTAAACAATCAGCTATCTCCATTCAGTAGCTCCTTTCCTAATCATTCATCTGCTAACACTGTCTTTGATATCTATATGACACTAATGTGGGTGAAATACAGGAGGTCAAAACACAAATCTTCCTTTACTAGCCTCAGCACTGCCAGCAAAACACAGATAGAGACAGCTTAACCAGGACCCTCAGATTTTACCCTTTGGGACTCTGGGTAAGCAATTACTTATATGAGCATCAAAGAAATTCCTTATGTTCAGAATCCTCCAACTTATATGTTTCAACCTGAGATTTTCTTCCAGATACCTAGTTTAAAACAAAAATAGTATACAGTAATTTTTGTGTTTAGATTCTACATTTTGTAGGTTCAAATCAGCCTGCACATATTGTCTCAGATATTTGAATATTGGTGTTCAGTTGTTGCTGCCATTTGAAGGGTTTTCTAGGGTATTTTTCTGGCTGCAGGAAACAAAATTTTCTGTTAATTTTAACAAGAATTTTTACTGTGGCTTTATACTAGACATCACTTACCAGATATTGATCCCCTACAAAGATATTTTCTGAAAATGTTGCTGCGAAATTTTGTTTTCCTACAGGAATTTATAAAGGTGTCTTTCTTGTTAACAACTGTTTAGTAATCTGCCCCAACAACAAAGAATACTGTGAAATCCACGGCTTCTTCCTTAGTGACTGAAGAGACATCCTCAGATTCTTACCTAGCTTTATACTCCTCAACAACCCATGTACATTTAATGACACAATATAATGCAATCAAGTGTGACTGAATTATCTTGCCCACCCTGATCTGAACAAGTATGTTTGTGCTTTTCCACTGCACTGGTTGTTTTTTGTATGTATGCATGTGGATGCACCAGAAATACATACTAACTTGTTTTTGCATTCCAAACATTAAAATTGTTTAACATATACTATAAAAATCCATGATTTAAAAGTATTTATTCAATTAAAATGGATTCACCTCCCCTTAGATTATCAGGGATAGGCAAATCTCAAGGTTTTATAAAGCAACTAATTCAACATAAGAGCAGCCTTTTGGATGTGGGATGCTGAAAAAAATATCACAGTTTTAATCATATCTCTCATGATTCCTAATTTATTGTCAAAAGAATTATGGAATTTTCTCATTTTTTGAGGTTCTTTTGACAGGTTTTCTCTGTGTAAAAGTCCTTGATTCTCTGTGTGTCATTCCTGCCTATCTTGGACTTAACCAAGTTGGCCTGAATCTACAAAGAAACACCTGCGTCTCAATTGCTGTGATGAGAAACTACTGCCTTGTGACAGATCTTTTCTTTACAAAAATATTTAAAACTTTTTTTGTTTTGAAATGTTTTACCTGTTTTTTATGTAATGTAACCAGTTATCCACAAATGCCAGGAAAATTCTTCTGATATTTGTGAATTATAATATTATTCGGCACACGAAAAATTGAGACACCACTCTAGAGCCCTCTTTTCTTTTTTGGTTTATTTCCTCTATTCTCTAAATATCAACCAGAACTTTCTTTTTGCTCATATGGCAATTAATCCAGGAGATTGTTTCATGCACAGAAACTACCAGACATAAAGTTCTTGATTGTTTGGAGACCAATCCGAAGCATATTTCAAATTTATGTACATCTTCTTTCATGCACCACATACCAGAGAAGCACAATACCAACCCAAGAACAACACTAAAAAAATTTCATATAATGCATATCTGTTTTTTTGGTTTTTACGAGACAGGGTTTCTCTGTATTGATTTGGAGGCTATCATTCCAGCCCAGCCTCGATCTCACAGAGATCCGCCTACCTCTGCCTCCCGAGTGCTAGGATTAAAGGCGTGCGCCACCAACGCCCGGCCATATAATGCATATCTTAATGGGTGTTTGTAAATAGAATGGAATCAAGAAAATACTGATAGACACTGCCAGAGTTCCTCCACAACTAAACTTTTGGACACATATGTAACACAAATAATAAAAACACAAGACATATATTGGGATTAAAGCTGAAAAGCACAGAAGAACTGTGTCAAAGGGCCAGATAAAACTCAACTCAGTCAATGGTCAAATGGAAGGGGTGATCCAATGAATCTATACTGCTCCCAATTTCAATGCTCCTCAGACTGATGCAGACTGTCCACAGCACCTGATTTCTCCTGCCATATATTCCTGTCTAGTGCTGGGATTAAAGGTGTGGGATCTCAAGTGCAGAGATTATCTTTGTGTGAGCTCTGTTTCTTTTCCAAAGGATCAAAACCTGTAGCTTAGGGTGACCTTGATCTTCCAGAATTCTATCTGCCCAGAGGAAAATTCCTTCAAATCCCCACATTCCCAAGTTTCCTAAAATGACAAAAAGTTATAGGCATTTGTATTTTCCAATATCTCTCACTGTAGATCTGGATTTGATCAATTTTGTCTTTTTATTATACTAATTTATAGAATATGTTTTCATCCTTGGATCCTTATAATTAAGGGTAACAATTTTTACAGTCTACATGTATGTTTATTACATAATACCTCATTGATAATTGATAATATGTGGAAAAACTCTGCCAAAGATTTTTTAAACAGGATGACATTTATCTGGATATAAAGAAACAACGAATTAAACAGCTTTGAAGAACTTCACGATGTAAAGTGTATTGACAATGGGAAGGAGACTGAATAAATCAGAAATTAGGAACTCTGTTCGTTTCTTGATACCAGGTATTTGCTCTATATCTTAACATTACACCGAAAGCAAACATGGAGACTCATACTTTCCCTAGGTTTGTAAAACAGACATCAGTCCTGACTCCTAAATGATTTGCTTTGTTCAAAATAGAGCAACAAAACACAAAACATCCTTGATCATCTACCATGATGTTTTGTGTCCCTTATAGAAGTCAACTCTGGGTTTTGCAGGAAGACAATTTATCAATCTTTTGTATTCAAGCAGTATCTTTTTTGGGAGATATAGCCAGGTCAGCAGATTGGATGAGGCTTTTAGTTCCCTAATTGGGTTCTGTCTTGCTTTTGTGAGGTAAAGAACTACAGGTTTATGTACAACGGCTTTATGGCTGTCAATCCATTGTGCCTTGTTATACTCATATAACTTTGCTAGTGGTATTTCAGTCTTGAATCCAATCGTGGATTCTTCTTGGTCAGTTTTGTAAATATAAAAATAGTTGATAGACTCCTTGAAAACGAAAATTTGATGAAGGAGGTATGCAAATTGGCATTGATTTTGTTCTATTTTCTTTTAACTGTAATCTACTGCACATTTGTATGTGTATGCTGCATATAACCATTGGCATGCATGTATACTTTATAATGAGGTCATTACTTAAACATTTTCTAGGCTGATATATTATTTATGAATTGTTAAATCCTGTTACAGCCATGGAAGCCAAGCACAAACCTTTAATCTAAGTAGGCAGAAGCTAGGAGGTGGTGGTACACACCGTTAATCCTCGGGCTCAGGATAAAGAGGTAGACAGATCTCTCTGAGGTCAAGGCCTCCTGGGGATGCATAAAACTGAATCAGTCTAAAAGAGTAACAGATCCCATGCCTTTAATCTCAAAACTAGAGAGTTATAAAAATTAGTATTAATTAGGGGCATGCATTCATTAGCCCTGATATACATATCACATATCTCATAGTCTAGCAGCTTTGCTCCCTGATTTTCTGATTAAACCTGAATATCTCTCTCTTGGTTTTTAATTAATTCTTCTTATATTACTAGTGTGAAGCCTGAGGAGCTGGCCCAGGTATTCTGAGTCTAGACAGGAAGAAGACCCCTCCGCCATTGCTGTTCCTGGATTACTCTAAAATGTTACTATCTCCTAGTAAGTTGAAATACTGAATGTAAAAGAATCAATATAGAAAGACAGATAGTTTACTGAGATAAAATCATCTGTAACACTATTTAACACCCTGTTCCCACTGAACAATCCAAGACATCATCTTGATACCTGCCTCTAAGAACAGTGATTGTGGAAATGCTCCATTTGTAGCAGGGATACCTAAGTAATAATTTAGGTGGTAACCCATTCAATTTTGAGTTATGCACACTCCCATTTGTGAAGATACTATTGAATTCAATTCACTTTTACATTCATATTCTAGACATATGCATCATGCTCAAAACAATGTTTGTTGCCTTCTCATACACACATGGTGCTCCATGGGGCATGTCCCATTACATTTATTTCACTGTCAGGAATAACAATTCTAGCAGTTTCTGCTAAATTGGACTACCTTTGTCATATGTTATCATTATTTTTGGTCATAATTGATAGGAAGACACAGCATCTAGACCGAGTAACTGGGATTGCATTTCCATGTCAAACCCAAAACTTCCTTCTTAGAAGAACACATATGTGTCTTGCTCTAGAGGTTAAAAATTCATAGCACATACATCACTGAATAGGCAGGCAAACAAGATGTAAGGGAGAGCAAGCTGGTGAGACAGGAATTGGGTATCAGTAACACTTTAACATGTAGTAATGCAGAAAGAGCTCTGGGCCTTTTGCCACACTGATGAAAAAGCTCTGTTTTATCACAACTCTTAAAGCCACAGGACTTCCCTGACCTTTATCCTGGGAACCAACTAAACAGTGAATTCACAGGTGAGACTACAACCAGATCGCAATCAGGTGTGCACTATTTAAATTTTTCTTTACAACTACCATTCTGGAGGAACACTAAGTAACCAGTCCTTCAAAGAGAAGCACTAACAAATTTTTAATTGCCTCAAAACATATAAAAATGCACAATGTATATTCTTACTTCAAAATTCCAAAATTCCTGTCCCTTCCTCCAAGTCTTTCACAGGTGAGCATCTGTCACTGGGATCTGAGCACACTGCACACCACACTATTCTATTCCTTGAATCCATGTTGTTTCTTCGTCTATATCTGTCCCTACACTACCATGAGAGGTATTGCCTGGCACCCAATATTGGCTTTTTATATTTCAATTCTCCATTTTAATCACATTAGAATATTGTAATACACTTTGGTCTATAATCTGAACTCTATATTCACGCCAAACCTTCCTCATCTTTCCTCTGCATGCTAACTTAGTCTCAATTATCTAGATTGAACCATTTGTCAATCACAATTCCCGTACTCACATTACTGGTTCAATATCTGAAATTGGGGATCATTAATAAGGAAAATTAAAAGGAAGGCTTTGGCAGGCTATGATGAGATCATCCTCATCAGGGTATTAGTTTCTTTTCCAGTATTGATGGTGTGAACAGTGCTGGGAAGATTTCAGTAGGGTGGATTTGAATAACAAAGATACCCAATGTTTTATTGTTCTGCCCAGTACTTCTTGCCATTTTATGGAAAGAGATTTGGGTCTGGAAGCTCATCTTGAAGGTCAGGAAAGCAGATACTATGGAAACATCCACTAAAAGTAATACTTTCAGGCAAAACACTTTTAAGAAACTCCTTTTGTGCCGACCTTACATGAAAGCCGTGCCCTCAGTCATTGCTCTGACAATGGTAGAGAGTTGTTTTACACAATAGGCAACATCTAGCATTATCAAAGCCATCGTTCCTTCACAGGCACCCAGGAGGATCCATGAATAGCAACTATTTGAGGAAATCCTCCCTGTAATCTTGCCCAGTGGTAATCAGTGACTGCCTGAATCATACAACTGAGAAGTGGGTAAGAGGAGCTATGTGGATTGACGTTTCTGTCATGCTAGGTCACACAGTCATTTAGTCCCAAATAATTTCACAGAGGCTTATATTATTTATAAACTCTTTGGCTGATCATTTGGGCTTCTTACTGGGCTAGCCTTCACTTTATTACTAATCCATTCCTATTAATCTATGTGTCTTCTCTTGGACTTGGCTTTCCAGCGATGCCTGGACACCTTTCTTCCTCAGCAGCAAAGTGGCATATCTCTGGGAACTCACTCTACACAATTTCATTTTACCAGCCTTATCCTAGTATAGTAGCCCCACCTATATTTCATGCCTGTGTACATCTTGCCTGTCCATTGGCCAAAACTGCTTTGCTCAACAACCAATAAAAGAAACAAATATTCACAGAATACAGAAGGACATGCCCCTTCAAGGAGGCTGGAGATATATCTCTAATGAATATCAGTGGGAAACGAATTGTCTAATTTCCCAAGACACTCTTTGAATTCAAGAAGTGAGGGTTAATATGTGAAATAGAATCTGTTTATTTTACTTACCTGTTGAACTTCAGACTGCTCTTTAGGAGATCAATGACTGGGATTTGTGAATTTGATTCTGTGCTATGATTCACAGCTTATTGTTCTCTTCTATTGTAATTTCTTCATTTTTCTTTAAGGAATCTAATAATCATTTCGAGTTAAAAATAACTAAGAAGCTGAACTCCTGGAATCCAGTTGCAGAGAGAGAGGAGTGATGAGCACAGGGGTCAAGACCATGATTTGACAGATTTTGCTGATTCCCCTTGGGAGTCATCAACCTCCCTGAGGAGTAGATAGTGGATGGGATGTAGAGTTGGTGGGCAGTGGAAGGACAAGTGGGAGAAAGAACTAGAATTGGTATATGAAATAATGTTATTTTTAATTTAAACAAAAATTAATTGAAAGGAAAAGGAGGATGTGAAGAACAAGGAGTATAGAAGGGTGGGAGGTCCTAGAATAACCTCAGTGACCTTTAGCATGTCTGGCCTGACTAGCACCTGTCAGCAGTGTCCACATCAGGGAAGTGACTCACCTCCATCAAGAGGCCTGTTACATGCTGAGTAGGCAGCTGGGTAATAAATTAAAAATGAAAGATGGAATCTGTGAGACTTGGGGGGTTCTTGCTCTGGTGTTTTGTTTTAGTGAAGAGTGCTCATTAAATTCTTGAGTTCTGATTCACGTGGAATTTTTTGTCTTGTATTGTTGTGGCTTTTGCTTTATGTCAGGAGGAAAGATATGCAAGTTTGTCCTTGAACTACAGTTGTCCAGTCTTTTCACAATGGCAAGTGCACATCTTGTTCTTTCTTGGTACTTTTTTTGTGTGGTTCTCCTTTCTTGGGATATTTATTTGTCCAAAGACTGAAATTATTCAAGATGGTTGTTATTATTTTCTGGAAAAAAAACCTAACCCATTCTCAACCCTAGCTTTGGTGTGGTTCCTGTACCATGACCCTGAAACCACTGCCAAAGAAACACATTTTGTCCCTGGAATCATAGTCAGTGAAAGAAATACACCTTGGCCTTAAAACTAGAGCCAAAACCCTAAAAAAGACCAGTGAAAGAAAAACATTTTGGCCCTAAACCAGAGCCAAATCTGACCCTAACCCTGTGCAGAAAACTAACCAATCCTTGAGCAGGAGCTGTAGTAATGTGAGCTCATTATTGAAATATGATCAATCCCCACACTAGAAGCCCTATATAAACCCTGCATCTGTTCAGCTTATGGCTGGTCATGCTACCCAGCTGTCCTCTGCCACTCTGGAAGATGGAGGCCACTCTCCTGGATTCTTCCCTCCCAATAACCCCCTTGGATGAGCTTTGGGTTAAGCCCTTCATTTGCAGCAGAACAGAGATGACCCTGGGCAGAGCAGAGCATGGAGGCCTGTAAGGATTTGCCGGGTAATCTTCCACTGCCAGAGCAAAGATGTTACACTCTGCTTTCCACACTCCTGAGAGCAGAACTGAACTGAAGCAACTTCGACAGGAAACCTCCTGCTGTATCAAAACTGCTACACTTAAGCAGAGCCTATACATTGGGGAAGCATTTCCCTAAGGCAGGGCTGCAAGCTGATATGCTTACTGCAGCCTGTGGTATTCCTCAGCTCCTGAACTCCAGGATACCTTTCAATCTAAGCTGTGTGACACTCAGTACTCTGTGACTCCCGAGTGCAAGCACACCTGATCCACCCGATTCGCCTGAAATGACTACAGTTCTGGTAAGGACTTTCATCCAGAGTGGCAAGAAAGGAGTGAACATGTTTGGGCATAGGGATTTTATAGAGGTCCCTGAAGGTATTTCCCTCAACACAAAGGATTATCTTGATAATCCCTAGTCTACCTAAATTACTTTGACCAATGCCACACTTTTTGCATAATCTAGAAGGGAGGGAGATTCTGTTTGGAATATATTTATAAAAGTACTGTTTGCAATTCCTTTTCCGGTGACTTTGTCTGCCACAATTGAAAAATGTAATATTTTGATTTTTTTCTTTAAACCTTTAGAAATCACCTCTCCTATCCATGTATCATCATGATCTTGAATTTCAATGTTAATTGTATCTCAGATCCAATCCTCTAAAGCTATTGACCTTGCTTTGAAAGACCTCATTAACCTTTTACATTGGGCATTAGCAAATTCAAAAGCCATTGATTCAGTTATTATTTATCTAGCAGCTGAGTCAAATATCCTTTGATAGACTGATAATGACAGTCTTTTTCAAGGCCCTGGAATGTTTACTTTCAGCCATGTACAACTTTTGAAAATGATTCTAATTTCTTTCCTGCCTCTCCAATTCTGTCTCAAGAATTCACGGTGCTGTACAGACTAAACTCAAGAAATAATCATAACATTGGCATTGCTTTTCTAAAGTAGCATAATCACGTTCTCCAAGAATTTGATCTTGGTAGATATTTCTTCCTCTAGCTTTAGCATTTTGTTTAATATTCTTAGTCTGTTCTGTGAGTCACTAAGACCATTGAAAGTGTAATGATGGTTCTAGGACAGTTTTCATCGGATACATCCAATCTAGAGGGATATAACACAATCACAAACAGAACATGTGTTTACATTTTTCACAAATGGTCATTACATACCATATAAAACTACAGCTTCATGGAATTGCCTAAATCTAACATTGTCACAGGCTTCTAAATAACTCATGTAGAATATCGTTCATTTGGCACTTCCTGTAAGGTTACAGGATATATTAAGACTTTAGAGTGGAGAAGACTGCCCACACAGGAAAGACATCAGCCCTTCCAAGACCACAACCCCAGCGAGTCCAGATTCAGGTGAGATTGGGGCTCCTGCGGGGATCACCCACCCAACACACATTCCCTTGATCTTCCGGGGCCACTCCTGGCATCCAGAAGACCGGTCCACACAGGAAAGACATCAGCCCTTCCAAGCCCCAAACCCCAGCGAGTCCAGCTTCAGGAAAGACATCAGCCCTTCCAGGCCCCAAACTCCATATCAGCATCCCCAGGTTCAGCTTCAGGAAGGAAGAAGATCAGTGGAGACAGAAAGACCCCACCAGCAGCCACTGGAAGAAGAAATGGGAAGAAGACAGAATAAGAGCTCCCTCAGCAATAGAAACACCAAAATGACCCCACAAGAATCTAGGGATCCAACACTAGCAAGACCTGAAAAGCACTACATAGACGAAGAAGAAGAGACAGAACTTAAAAATTATTTCATAAAGATGATGGAGATACTCAAAGAAGAAAATCCCTTAAAGAAATAGAAGAAAAAACAAACAAAAAAATCCATGAAATGGGGAAAATTTCAAGAAATAAATTAATCTCTCAAAGAATCTTAAGAGCACCAAGAAAAAACAAAAAAAAGATGAAGGAAACAACTCAAACAGTTGAAGGATTGAAAGCTGAAATAGAAACGATAAAGAAAACACAGAATGAAGGGACGATGGAAATAGAAAAGCTGGATAAACCATCAGGAACTACAGATGCAAGTATCACCAATAAAATACAAGAGATAGAAGAGAGAATCTCAGGTGTTGAAGACTCCTTAAAGGATATAGAGTCGTCAACCAAAGAAAATCTCAAAACCAACAAATACTTAACACAAAATATCCAGGAAATATGGGACACCGTGAAGAAGCCAAACCTGAGAATAATAGGTATAGAAGAAGGTGAAGAAATACAAATCAAAGGTACAGAAAACATATTCAACAAAATCATAGAAGAAAACTTCCCTAACCTAAAGAAAGATATGCCTATGAAAATACAAGAATCTTACGGAACACCAAATAGGCTGGACAAGAAAACGAAGTCACCTCACCATATAATAATCAAAACATCAAACCTACAGAGTAAAGACAAAATATTAAGAGCAGCTAAAGAAAAAGGCCAAGTAACATACAAAGACAGATCTATCTGAATTACACCTGACTTCTCAATGGAAACGATGAAAGGCAGAAGATCCTGGTCAGATGTCCTACAAACGCTAAGGGAACAAGGATGCCAGCCCAGACTACTATATCCAGCAAAGCTCTCAATTACCATAGATGGAGAAAACAAAATATTCCATGACAAAGCCAGATTTAAACAATACGTATCCATGAATCCAGCTCCACAGAAAGTGCTAGAAGGAAAACCTAGATCCAAGGAAGATAACTACATTCACAAACAGACAGACAATATATAATCCTACTTTACAAAACAACAAAAGAAAAAGGGAGGAGAAACTACACAAAATAACTTCACTGACAATAAATCAAGCACAAACAAGAATCATCAATCAATGGTCATTAATATCCCTCAATGTCAACGGTCTCAACTTGCCTATAAAAAGACAGAGACTAGCAGAATGGATACGAAGACAGACCCTTCCTTCTGCTGCATACAAGAAACACATCTCAACATCAAAGATAGACGTTATATCAGAGTAAAGGGTTGGGAAATGACTTTCCAATCAAATGGTCCCAAAAAACAAGCGGGTGTAGCAATCCTAATATCTAACAAACTAGACTTCAAATTAAAATCAATCAAAAGGGATGAAGAAGGACACTTCATATTCATCAAAGGAAAAGTACATCAAGATGAAGTCTCAATTTTAAACATCTACGCCCCAAATACAAAGGCACCTACATTCGTGAAAGAAACATTACTAAAGCTCAAAGTGCACATAAAAATCTCACACACTAATAGTAGGAGACTTCCACACTCCACTCTCCCCGCTAGACAGGACCTCCAGACAGAAACTTAACAAAGAAACAAAAGAACTAATAAAAGTTATGACTCAAATGGGTTTAGCAGGCATCTATAGAATATTCCACCCAAATGCAAAGGGATATACCTTCTCCTCGGCAACAGATGGAACCTTCTCTAAAAATGACCACATAATAGGAAACATGGCAAATCTCCACAGATACAAAAAAAAGGATTAACACCCTGTATCGTATCAGACCACCATGCATTAACATTAGAATTCAACAATAACACAATTCGCAGAAACCCTACAAACTCATGGAGATTGAACAATGCACAATTGCACCATCCCTGGGTAAAGGAAGAAATAAAAATAGAAATTAAAGACTACCTCGATTTCAATGAGAATGAAAACACAACATACACAAACTTATGGGACACTTTGAATGCAGTGCTGAGAGGAAATTTTATAGCACTAAGTGCCCACATGAAGAAACGGGAGAACAGTCATACTAGAGAATTAAAAGCACAGCAGAATGTTATAGAACAAAAAGAAGAAAACCCACCCAGGAGGAGCAGATGCCAGGAAATAATCAAATTGAGGGCAGAAAACAATCAAGTAGAAACCAGGAAAACACTGAGAAGAATCAATGAAACAAAGAGTTGGTTCTTTGAGAAAATCAACAAAATAGAAAAACCTCTGTCCGAACTAACCAAAAGACAGAGAGAGAACATGCTAATTAACAAAATCAGGAATGAAAAATGGGACATAACAATGGACTCTGAGGAAATCCAGAGAATCATCAGTGCATACTTTGAAAATATGTACTTCACAAAATTAGAAAATTTAAAGGAAATCGATAATTTCCTGGATAGATATCACTTGCCAAAACTAAATCAAGAACAGATAAACAATCTAAACAGATCTATAACCCCTAATGAAATAGAAGCAGTCAGCAAAAGCCTCCCAAACAAAAAAAGCCCAGGCCCAGATGGCTTCAGTGCAGAATTCTACCAGAAATTCAAAGAAGAGCTAACTCCAATACTCCTCAAAGTATTCCACACAATAGAAGCAGGAGGCTCACTGCCAAACTCTTTTTATGAGGCTACAATTACCTTGATACCCAAACCACACCAAGACACAACTAAGAAAGAGAACTATAGACCAATTTCTGTCATGAACATCTATGCAAAACACTCAATAAAATAATCGCAAACCCGATTCAAGAACACATCAGAAAAATCATCCACCATGATCAAGTAGGCTTCATCCCAGGAATGCTGGGATGGTTCAACATGAGAAAATCTATCAATGTATTCTACCATATTAACAAACTGCGAGAGAAAAACCACATGATCATCCCACTAGATGATGAAAAACCCTTTGACAAAATCCAGCACCAATTCATGATAAATGTCCTAGAGAGATCAGGGATAACAGGAACGTACCTGAATATGATAAAAGCTATATACAGTAAACCAACAGCTAACATCAAACTAAATAGAGAGAAACTCAAAGCAATTCCTCTAAAATCAGGAAAAAGACAAGGCTGTCCACTCTCCCCATATCTCTTCAATATTGTCATTGAAGTTCTAGCTACAGCAATATGACAACAAAAGGAGATAATGGGGATACAAATAGGAAAAGAAAAAGTCAAACTTTGACTAATTGCAGATGATATGATAGTTTACATAAGTGACCTAAAAAACTCCACAAGGTTACAACTAGAGCAGATAAACACATTCAACCATGTGGCAGGATACAAGGTAAACTCAAAAAATCAGTGGCCCTATTATATGCAGATGATGAAGTGACTGAGAAAGATATCACAGAAACATCACCCTTTACAATAGCCAAAAACAGCATCAAATATCTGGGGATAATGTTAACCAAGGAAGTGAAAGACTTGTATATCAAGAACTTTCTGTCTTTAAAGAAAGAAATCAAAGAAGATACGAGAAAAGGGAAAGATCTCCCATGCTCTTGGATTGGTAGGATCAACATAATAAAAATGGCAATCTTGCCAAAAGCAGTCTAAAGTTTCAATGCAATCCCTATCAAAATTCCATCACAATTCTTCAAGGACCTGGAAAGATCATTAATCAACTTTATATGGAAAACAAAAGGCCCAGGATAGCCAAAACAACCCTATACAATAAAGGAACTTCTGGAGGCATCACCATACCTGACTTCAAGCCCTATTATTGAGTTATAGTCCTGAAAACAGCCTAGTATTGGCACAAAAATAGGCAGGTAGACCAATGGAACCGAATTGAAAACCCTAATTTTAACCCACACACCTATGAACATTTGATTTTTGACGAAGAAGCTAAAACTGTACAGTGGAAAAAAGAAAGCATCTTCAACAAATGGTGCTGGCATAACTGGTACTGGTATGCAGAAGACTGCAGATAGATCCATGTATTGCCTTGTACAAAACATAAGTCCAAATGGATGAAAGATCTCAACATAAATCCAGCCACACTGAAAATTTTAGAAGAGATAGTGGGAGATAGTCTTCAATGAGTTGGTACAGGAGACCACTTCCTAAACATAATACCAGTGGCACAGACATTGAGATCGACAATTAACAAATAGGAACTCCTGAAACTAAAAAGCTTCTGTAAGGCAAAGGCCACAGTCAACAAGACAAAAAGGCAGTCCACAGAATGGGAAAAGATATTCACTAACCCCACATCTTTCTGAGGGCTAATTTCCAAAATTTACAAAGAACTCAAGAAGCAAGTCTCCAAAACAACAAAGGATCCAATTAAAGGTGGGGTACAGAAATAAATAGAGAATTCTCAATACAGGAGGCTAAAATGGCCAAGAGACACTTAAGAAAGTGCTCACCATCCTTAGCCATCAGGGAAATTCAAATCAAAACAACTATGAGATACCATCTTCCTCCTGTAAGAATGCTAAAATCAAAAACCCCGAAGATAATTTATGCTGGAAAGGATGTAGAGAGAGGGCAACACTCCTCCAATGCTGGTGGGAGTGCCAACTCATACAGTCTCTTTGGAAATCAGTATGGATATTCCTCAGGAAAATTGGAATTAATCTACCACAAGACCCAGCAATTCCACTCTTATGCATATATCCAAATGAGGCAAATTCATACAACAAGGGCATCTGTTCCACTATGTTCATATCAGCATTATTTGTAATAGCCAGAACCTGGAAGCAACCTAGATGCCACTCAACTGAAGAGTGGATAGAGAAAATGTGGTACATTTACACAATGGAGTATTACTCAGCAGAAAAAAACAATGGAATCTTGAAATTCGCAGGTAAATGGAAAGCACTGGAAGAAATCTTCCTGAGTGAGGTAACCCAGTCGCAAAAACACAAACATGGTATGTACTCAGTCATATATGGATTTTAGACATGGATCATGATAGTTCCAGTCTGCACTTCCACTGATAGAGAGTCTGGGAAACAGGAAAAAATTTAAAAGATATGCATATATGCATAGTACCTAAGAGAAGAGGATTCAGACAAGATCCTCTTGATGGATGGGGAACAAGGCGAGGGGTGGGGGGGAATGGGTGCTGGGAAGAAGAGAGGTGGAGAAGAGGAAGAGAGTAGGTAATGGGGGAACAGGAAGTTGAGTGGGTGGGGGTAGAATAGGGGGAAAAGGGAATCATAGTGACCTCTAGTGATCTAAAGGGATAACACCAATTGGCAAGCTAAGCAATAGTGGAGAGACCACCTCGAATATCCATTCCTGATTATGAACTTGATGTCTATAACCATCCAGGAGCCTTCATCCAGTGATTAATGGAAGCAGAGGCAAATACACAATTAAGAACTGAACTGAACCCAAGGAACCCAGTGACAGAGAAAGAGGAGTGATGAGCAAATTGGCAAAGAATGGGCTGGCAAAACCAGCAGAGACAGCTGATCTGTACAGGTGAGAGCTCTTGGAATCCCAGACCGACAGCGGGGAGGCCAGCATGAGACTGATGTGGACCCCCTAAATATGAGTGTCAGCAAGAAGGCCTGGGAAACCTATGGGGACCTGAGCAGTGGATCAGTGTATATCCTTGTAATACAAACTCATTGTGTGCCCATAGCACAAAAGAGGGATGATCTCTCAGCCTGGACTCTTAGGAGGAGTGCCTGGACCCTACCCGGAGTGAAATTACAGACACTAGATATCCCCTATGTTGAAGGAATTGGCAACAGTGTGGGAGGCTGGGGGGAAGAGGAGTGCGGAGGAGGGGAGGAAGAGGGAACTGGGATTGACATGTAAAACAAGCTATTTAAATTTAAAATAACAAATGATAAAAAAGAAGTTGGTTTTATGGTGTATGCTTTTAATACATAGACTGAGAAGGAAATGCATTTAGATCATTTTTTGCCTACAACCTGAATTAGACGCTAATTTTTTCTAAATGAAACCAAGTTTTAAGTAATGAATAGGGTTAAGCAGCTAAAAGCATAGGCTGCTCTTCACATACTTTATGGTACTCACAGAGAATTTCATAGGCACTTCTAATTCCTCTTATATTAGACTAGACACACTCTTCTGGCATCTGTGGACAGCAGGCACAAACATGTGGCAGCATCAGAGCAGAGTCAAAACAGTCAGAACTAAATCAAAATGAAGTATCTTAAAACTAAGCAAAACAAACAAATTGGAAAAATTATGAATCAAGAAAATTTATTTTAAAAAGGATTTAATTAAGATTGTGGAGAAATCATGGAAAATTTCAGAACCCACTGTATTTTATGGAAACCTGCATATATTATTTCAGCTCTATTAATCACGTAGCATTTTGCCAGGAGGTTAACAGTTCTCTAAGTGTGAGACTCTGGGAACAGGCAAATCAGGTCTGACTGTTTCAGGGTATGGTGTGTTTGTGATTGTGGTCAGTAAATCCTTCTCACTAAAGTAGGGACCAAATACTCATGTCAATGTAACTTCTTTTTCCTTATCCCATATCTAGGAAGTGCAATAATCAACTAAAGAAAAATTTTGAGAAGAAGCAAAAAATCATGAATGAGACCACAGGTCATTGCATACAACCTCCTCAGAGACGCACTTGAGACAAGACAAAGAAGGAAATATGAACCGGGGCATTGAGAAAAGGACTCCCCAAGAAGAGGAGGAAGAAAACAATGTCAGTACAACTGGAAATTTCAGAACGTGTGTTCTATGTGAACTTAAGTGTATTTAACTGTGTCGCTGGGTGTCTGTAACTCAATTTCTCTGATAGAAGCTAATCTAATCTTGGCAGTCTTCTCTCATTGAAAGCAAATTATGAGCTCCCTTGTATAACTTCAATGTCATGAGCAGCCTGATATTTGTCCAGGTTGCCATCTGCAATTTATTGACTGACACATATTTAGCTGTCCATTCATTGCTGAGTGAGGATGGAAGTCAGTAACTCATACATGCCAAGCAAGGGTGTGTTGGTTAAGTAAAACCCATAAAGTATTGTTGTATTCCAGGGCTGCTTGCTATAACAAATCCGTTTACAACATTGGTGGAATACAACCAAACCAAGTGCTCTACACTTGAGCTATATCTCCTGACTTCATTTTACTTTTTGCATTTAGACCCAATGTAACCAGCAATTTTCACAAGCAGACCTGGAGGTATTTGTATAGACAAGGTTTTTTTTTAACTCACATTTCTCTACCAGTAACTTCCTGGTTGATAGTTTTAAAAATGGATGCCAAAATATCTTATCACTGTCATCCTCTAGACACAAACTTATTTCTGCAACGCTCTGTAAAGTGGGACCTATGAATGACTGAATAATCCTGTCTTTCTTGGCAGATTATGGAGTATGGTTTTCCTCTTCATCCTATAATCAAGGTTGAATCTAATCTAAAGTTATTTGTGGGACTTTGATACTTATGTGACATTGTAACTAAATCTATTTTTACTCCTCTGTCAACAAAGGTAAAATGCAAGAATTGTGGAGCCTTTGGACACACAGCAAGGAGCAAATTGTGTCCCATGAAACACTGGGGGGAAGCCATTCCTGTTTAGCCTCTGGGGTCAAAAAAGAAGGAGAGGCTGGGAACAGAGAATGTCCAGCAGCATCAGACTCCAGGAATATATAAAACGACTCAGGGCAAGGAGAAAGAGAAATGTGAGCATGGGACACATAGAGAATTGTGCATGGGCACTGGTTCCTGTGCAAATATGTATGCTCAATGTATACAGACATTTCAGGACTCAGCAAAAAAACACCAACAACTATAACAGAGAATAGTGCCCTCAGCTCATGTAGTTTTGAGAATAACCAGAGAGGAGGAGGCAGATATAACTGGGAATGTTGCCCGCTGTGGACAGAGCAGCAGTAGGTTCAAATGAAGGAATGCAGTGAAGAGCTGGGGTATTGATCAGGGGCATTTTTATTATTCTCACATGCACAAATGTCTGGTTTCCTTCCCAACAAAAATTGCAACAAATCTGGGTATACTGGGAAATCCAGCAGAGGGGAGATAATGGGTAACAGTGGATCAGAAGATCTTGGTATTCTTCAGGTGTCTTGTGTTTTAGGGGCTATTCTTATTTACCATATATGCTGTTGGTATTTACTATAAAGATATATGAAATACTAATCCCTCTGTTCTTGGAAGGATTCAGTTGTGTTGCCAGATCCTGAGGAGAAAGATGATCCTAGATCAGATAAGCAAATCTCACTTTTGTTTCAGTACCTCGTCACTCCAAACAAGGCAGGTATTAAATATAAAAAGTGATTGATGTTAGTATCTCAGACATAGAGTTTCTGCTAATCCCAACATTTAATGCTATTTGCTCTGCAGGCAAGAAATGCTGCCAAAGAAAACTCTGCCACAGGAATTTCCCAGAAGTTCTCCAGAGAAGATAATGAGCAGCTGGGAAGAACCAGGAGAATCATGTCCATTTTTGACGGTGAGTCTCCTTGCTTGACTGTTGTTTCTTTTAGATGCCATCTATCTCTGCTGCGTATCTGTATCCTTGGTGTTGGCATTATAGGAAAGACTAGGCAAGTTTATTTAACTTCTCTATCAGCTTTTCCTGGACTGCCTTTCCATTTTCTTCAATTCTCCACCTCTTGTCTACTGCAAATTAGTTACTTCTCTTATTTCATCCATGCATTTCTTTTCATCTTCTCATGCCCTCCACATTTCTTTTTCCCTTGCCTTCTCTATATCCCTAGGGTACCCTGCAGAGCCCCTTTTCTTCCTCCACTACCCTCTTTATATTTTTCTCTCTTTACATTCTCTTTTCCTTCCTGGGAAGAGGGATTTATTCAGCCTATGATGACCTTGATCATGCTCTTTGACTGAGGTTGGACTTCATCTCCAGATTACCTAGTTTGACTGGCAACATACTGCGATTGAAGATGTATAATGACATGCCTAGCATGTTTTTCATTGTTGGAGTCGCATTGTAACTTACC
>NW_024434454.1:0-28517 GCF_017639785.1 Mesocricetus auratus | reverse complement strand
TTAATATTTAGAGATAAACACACACTCTATGATTAATATTTAGACATAAACTCACACTCTATAATTAATATGTAGAGATAAACACTCTATGATTAACATTTAGAGTTAAATACAACACTATGATTAATATTAGAGATAAACACACTCTGTGATTAATATTTATAGATAATCAAACACTCAATGATTAATACTTAGAGATACACACACTATGTGATTAATATTAGGGATAAACATACACTCTATTATTAATATTTAGAGATAAACATACACTCTATGATTAATATTTAGAGATAAACACACACTCTATGATTAATATTTAGAGATTAACAAACACTCTATGATTAATATTTAGAGATAGACACACACTTTGAGTAATATATAGAGATAGACACACATCTGTGATTAATATCTAGAGATAAACACACATTATAAGATTAATATTTAGACATAAACATACACTATGATTAATATTTAGAGATAAACACATACTCTATGATTAATATTTAGAAATAAACACACTCTATGATTAATATTTAGAGATAAACACACACTCTGTTATAAATATTTAGAGATAAATACACACTCTATGATTAATATTTAGAGATAAACACACACTCTATTATTAATATTTAGAGATAAACACATACTATGATTAATATTTAGAGATAAACATACATCTATGATTAATATTTAGAGATAAACACACACACTATGATTAATATTTTGAGATAAACACACACTCTATGATTAATATTTAGAGATAAACACACTCTCTATGATTAATATTTAGAGATAAACACACACTCTATGATTAATATTTAGAGATAAACATACTCTATGATTAATATTTAGAGATAAACACACACTCTATGATTAATATTTAGAGATAAACACACACACTATGATTAATATTACAGATAAACACAATCTCTATGATTAATATTTAGAAGATGAACACACACTCTATGATTAATATTTAGAGATAACCATACACTCTATGATTAATATTTAGAGATAAACACACACTCTATGATTAATATTTAGAGATAAACACACACTCTATGATTAATATTTAGAGATAAACACACACTCTATGATTAATATTTAGAGATAAACACACACTCTATGATTAATATTTAGAGATAAACACACACTATGATTAATATTTAGAGATAAACACACACTCTATGATTAATATTTAGAGATAAACACACACTCTATGATTAATATTTAGAGATAAACACACACTCTATGATTAATATTTAGAGATAAACACACACTCTATGATTAATATTTAGAGATAAACACACACTCTATGATTAATATTTAGAGATAAATAACACTCTATGATTATGTTTCCCAGAATTCCTTTCAGACCAGGTTTCCCATATGCCCCCACTGACTATATTTCCCACAATCCTCCGGGACCACATTCGCCAGAATTCTTCTAGACTACATTTCCCAGAATCGCTCGTGCACTACGTTTCCCAGAATCCTGCGAGACCACATTCCACAAAATTCTTCTTCACTACATTTCCCACAATTCCTCGTACACTACATTTCCCAGAATCCTCCTGAACTACATATTGCAAAATCTACCTGGACCATATTTCCCAGAATCCTCCTGGACTATGTTTCACAGAATCATCTTGGACTACATTTCCCGAAATTCCCTCAGGACTACATTTCCCAGAATTCCTAGAGGACTACGTTTCCTAGAATCCTCCTGAATCACATGTCACAGAATCCTCCTGGACTACATTTCCCATAATTCCTCCTGGACTACGTTTCCCAGAATCCTGCTGGACCACAGCCCAGCCCGCTGCTCTAGGGATGTATCAGCAGAGTGTTGTGTGCACCTGTGTTTCATGTTCTGTGTTCTGTGTTTGTTATACATCACGCATGCATTACTGTTTACAGTTTTAAGCAACATTTTAATGCCTGGTTTATTTCCCCTCTTGGTCCAACTCAGTTGCCACAGGGGCCTGGAAATTAATGCAGAGAAGCCTGGAGACAAAGCAAAGGAGAAATAAATCAAATTGGAAATAAATCAGGAATTAGAAACAAATTAGGAATTAGATATAAATCAGGAATTAGAAATAAATCAGGAATCAGAAATAAAACAGGAATTAGAAATAAATCACGAATTACAAATGAATCAGGAACTGGAAATAAATCAGAAATATCAGGAATTAGAATTATTGAGAAATTGGAAATAAATTACAAATTGGAACTAAATCAGGAATTGGAAGTAAATCAGGAATTAGAAATAAATGAGGAAATAGAAATAAAACAGAAATTGAAAATAAACAAGGAATTAGAAATAAATTAGAAATTGGAAATAAAACAGATATTAGAAATATATAAGGAATACAAGGAGCAGAGAAATAAAACATAATCTATGATTAATATTTAGAGGAAAACACACACTCTATGATTAATATTTAGAGATAAACACACACTCTATGATTAATATTTAGAGATAAACACATATCTATGATTAATATTTAGAGATAAACACACACTCTATGATTAATATTTAGAGATAAACACACACTCTATGATTAATATTTAGAGATAAACACACACTCTATGATTAATATTTAGAGATAAACACACACTCTGTGATTAATATTTAGAGATAAACACACACTCTATGATTAATATTTAGAGATAAACACACTCTGTGATTAATATTTACAGATAAACACACACACTATGATTAATATTTAGAGATAAACTCACACTCCATGATTAATATTACAGATAAACACATCTATGATTAATATTTAGAGATAAATACACATCTATGATTAATATTTAGTGATAAACACACACTCTATGATTAATATTTAGAGATAAACACACACACTATGATTAATATTTAGAGATAAACACACAATCTATGATTAATATTTAGAGATAAACTCACTGTATGATTAATATGTAGAGATAAACACTCACTCTATGATTAATATTTAGAGATAAATACACACTATGATTAATATTTAGAGATAAACACACACTCAATGATTAATATTTAGAGATAAATACACTCTATGATTAATATTTAGAGATAAACACACACTCTATGATTAATATTTAGAGATAAACACACACTCTATGATTAATATTTAGAGATAAACACACACTATGTGATTAATATTTAGAGATAAACACACAGTCTATGATTAATATTTAGAGATAAACACACACTCTATGATTAATATTTAGAGATAAACACACACTCTGTGATTAATATTTAGAGATAATACACACTATGATTAATATTTAGAGATAAACACACACTCTATGATTAATATTTACAGATAAACACACGATCTATGATTAATACTTAGAGATAAACAAACACTCTATGATTAATATTTAGAGATAACACACTCTATGATTAATATTTAGAGATAAACACACACTCTATGATTAATATTTAGAGATAAACACACACTCTATGATTAATATTTAGAGATAAACACATACTATGATTAATATTTAGAGATGAAAAACACTCAATGATTAATATTTAGAGATAAACACACAATCTATGATTAATATTTAGAGATAAATACACACTATGATTAATATTTAGAGATAAACACACACTCTATGATTAATATTTAGAGATAAACCCACACTCTGTGATTAATATTTACAGATAAACACAACCTCTATGATTAATATGTAGAAGATAGACACTCACTCTATGATTAATATTAAGAGATAGACACACATTCTATGAGTAATATTACAGATAAACACTCTGTGATTAATATTTTGAGATAAACACACACTTTGATTAATATTTAGAGATATACACACTCTGTTATTATCTAGAGATAAACACACATTATATGATTAATATTTAGAGATAAACATACACTGAATGATTTATATTTAGAGATAAACAAACATTCTATGATTAATATTTAGAGATAAACACACTATGATTATTATGTAGAGATAATCACACACTCTGTTATAAATATTAAGAGATAAATACACTCTATTATTAATATTTACAGATAAATACAAACTCTATAAGTAATATTTAGAGATAAACACACACTCTATGATTAATATTTAGAGACAAACACACACTCTATGATTAATATGAAGAGTTAAACACACACTCTATGGTAAATATTTACAGATAAACACACACACTATGATTAATATTTAGGAATGTTCACACACTCAATGGGCAATATTATAGATAAGCACTCTCTGATTAATATTAGAGATAAACACACATTTTATGATTAATATTTTCTGATAAACACACAGTCTTTGATTAATATGTAGAAGATAAACACACTCTATGATTAATATTTAGGGATAAACACACTCTCTATGATTAATATTTACAGATAAACACACACTTTGATTAATTTTGAGAGATATACACACACTGTGATTAGTACCTGGAGATAAACACACATTATAAGATTATTATTTAGAGATAAAAATACACTCTATGATCAATATTTAGAGGTAAACACAACATCTATGATTAATATTTAGAGATAAACACACACTCTATGATTAATTTGTAGATAAACACACACTCTATGATTAATATATTGAGAAAAACACACTCTATAATTAATATTTGGAGATACACACACTATGTGATTAATAGTTAGAGATAAACACGGACTCTATTATTATTTTCATGTAACCACACACTCTATTATTAATATTTATAGGTGAACACACACTCAATGATGAATATTTAGAGATAAACACACACTCTATGATTGATATATAGAGATAAAGACACACTCTATGGTTAATATTTAGAGATAAAGACACTATGATAATTATTTAGAGATAAACACACAATTTCTGAATAATATCTAGAGAAAAACACACACACTATGATTAATATTTAGAGATAAACACTCTATGATTAATATTTAGAGATATACACACTCGGTAATTAATATCTAGAGATAATCACACATTATAAGTTAATATTTAGAGATAAACATACACTGTATGTTTAATATTATAGATAAACACACACTCTATGATTAATATTTAGAGATATATATACACTCTATAATTAGTATTTAGAGATACAAACACTATGTGATTAATAGGTAGAGATAAACACACACCCTATTATTAATATTTAGAGATAAACATACAGTCTATGATTAATATGTAGAGATTAAAAACACACTCAATTATTAATATTTATAGACAAAAACCCTATGATTAATATTTAGAGATAAACACAAACACAGTGATTAATATGTAGCGATTAACACATACACTATGATTAATGTTAAGAGATATACACACACTCTATGATAAATATTTAGAGACAAACACGCACTCTGTGATCAATATTTAGAGATAAACACACACTCTATGATTAATATTTAGAGATAAACTCATACTCTATGATTAATATTTAGACAAACACACACTATATGATTAATATTTAGACATAAACAGACACTTTATTATTAATATTTAGAGATAAACTAACATTCAGTGATTAATATTTAGATGTAAACCCACACAGTATGACTAATATTTAGATAAACACACACTGTGATTAATATTTAGAGATGAAAAAAACTGTGATTAATATTAAGAGATATACACACACACTATGATTAATATTTAGAGATAAACCCACACTCTATGATTAAAATTAAGAGATAAACACACACTTATTGACTAACATTTAGAGATAAACACACACTCTATGATTATTTAGAGATAAACACACACTGTGTAATAAATATTTAGCGATAAACACACACTATGATTAATATTTAGATAAACACACACTGTGATTAAAATTTGAGATAAACACACTCTCAAAGATTAATAATTAGAGATAATCACACACTATTTGATTAATATTTACAGAATAACACACTCTCTGTCATTAATATTTATTGATAAACACTCTAAGCTTAATATTAAAAGATAAATACACACTTTATGGTTAATATTTAGATAAACACACACTCTGGGATTAATATTTAGAGATAAACACACTCTGTTATTAGTATTTATAGATAAAAATACAAACTGTGATTAATATTTAGAGATGAAAAAAATCTGTGATTAATATTAAGAGATATACACACACTCTATGATTAATATTTAGAGATAAACAAACACTCTATGATTAATATTTAGAGATAAACTAACATTCAGTGATTAATATTTAGATGTAAACCCACACTGTATGCTTAATATTTAGATAAACATATACTGTGATTAATATTTACATAAATCAAAACTAACATTCTGTGATTAATATTTAGAGATAGACACACTCTCAATGATTAATATTTAGAGATAAACGCACACTCTATGATTAAAATTTAGAGATAAACACAAACTGATTGACTAACATTTAGAGAAAAACACACACTCTATGATTAATATTTAGAGATAAACACACACTGTGTAATTAATATTTAGCGATAAACACACACTCTTTGATTAATATTTATAGATAAACATACTCTCTGTCATTAATATTTACTGATAAACACGCTAAGCTTAATATTAAAAGATAATCCCAAACTTTATGGTTAATATTTAGATAAACACACACTCTGTGATTAATATTTATAGATAAAAATACAAACTGTGATTAATATTTAGAGATTAAAAAATCTGTGATTAATATTTAATTAAACAAAACACTATAATTAATATTTAGAGATAAACACACTCTCTATGATTAATATTTTGAGATCAACACATATTCTATGATTAATATGTAGATATAAACACACTCTGTGATTAATATTTACTGATAAACACCCTATGATTAAAATTAAGAGATAAACACTCACTCTAAGATTAATATTAGATAAAAAACACTCTGTGATTAATATTTAGACATGAACACACACTCTATGTTTAATATTTAGAGGTAAACCCACTCTCTATGATGAATATTTAGAAAAACACACACACTGTGATTAATATTTAGAGAAAAACACATACTCTATAAATAATATTTAGAGATAAACACACACTATATGATTATTATTTAGATAAACCCAAATTCTTTGATTAATATTTACATAAACACACTTAATGATTAATATTTAGAGATAAAGACACACTCTATTTTTAATATTTAGAGATAAACACACATTCTTTGATTAATATTCAGGAAAACACACTCTATATGATTAATATTTAGATAAACCCACACTCTTTGATTAATATTTAGATAAACACACACTGATTGGTTCATATATAGAGATAAACACAAATCTATGATTAGAATTCAGAGATAAACACACACTCTGTGATTAATATTTAGAGATAAACACACAGTCTGTGCTTAGTATTTAGAGATTTACACACACACTATGATTAATATTTAGAGATAAACTAACATTCTGGGATTAATATTTAGATGTTAGCCCACACACTATGATTAATATTCAGAAAAACACATACTCTATGATTAATATTTAGATAAACACACACATTATGGTTAATATTTAGATATAAACACACACTGTGATTCATATTATATAAACAAATACACAATGATTAATATGTAGAGATAAACAGACACTCTATTTTTAGTATTTAGATAAACATTCACTCTATCATTAATATTTAGAGATAAACACACACTCTATGATTAACTTTTAGAGATAAAGACACACTCTGTGATTAATATTTAGAGATTATAAAACACTCAATGATTACTATTAAGAGATACACACACTGTGTGATTAATATTTATAGATAAAAACACAAACTGTGATTAATATTTAGAGATGAAAAAAATTCTGTGATTAATATTTAATTAAATAAAACACTATAATTAATATTTAGAGATAAACACACATCTCTATGATTAATATTTAGAGATAAACACACACTCTATGATTAATATTTACTGATAAACACACACTGTGATTAATATTTAGAGATAAACACACAATCTATGATTAATATTTAGAGATCAACACATATTCTATGATTAATATGTAGATATAAACACACACTCTGTGATTAATATTTACTGATAAACACCCTATGATTTAAGAGATAAACAGTCACTCTATGATTAATATTAGATAAAAAACACTCTGTGATTAATATTTAGACATGAACACACACTCTATGTTTAATATTTAGAGGTAAACCCACTCTCTATGATGAATATTTAGATAAAAACACACACCGTGATTAATATTTAGAGAAAAACACATACTCTATAAATAATATTTAGAGATAAACACACACTATTTGATTATTACTTAGATAAATCCAAATTCATTGATTAATATTTACATAAACACAGTCAATGGCTAATATTTAGAGATAAAGAAACACTCTATTTTTAATATTTAGAGATAAACACACACTCTATGATTAATATTCAGGAAAACACACTCTATATGATTAATATTTAGATAAACCCACACTCTTTGATTAATATTTAGATAAACACACACTGATTGGTTCATATATTAGAGATAAACACAAATCTATGATTAGTATTCAGAGATAAACACACACTCTGTGATTAATATTTAGAGATAAACACACAGTCTATGATTAGTATTTAGAGATTTACACACACACTATGATTAATATTTAGAGATAAACTAACATTCTGGGATTAATATTTAGATGTTAGCCCACAGACTATGATTAATATTCAGAAAACACATACTCTATGATTAATATTTAGATAAACACACACATTATGGTTAATATTTAGAGATAAACACACACTGTGATTCATATTATATAAACAAATACACAATGATTAATATGTAGAGATAAACAGACACTCTATTTTTAGTATTTAGATAAACATTCACTCTATCATTAATATTTAGAGATAAACACACACTCTATGATTAACTTTAAGAGATAAAGACACACTCTGTGATTAATATTTAGAGATTATAAAACACTCAATGATTACTATTAAGAGATACACACACACTGTGATTAATATTTAAAGATAAAGACACACTCTATTATTAATATTTAGAGATAAACACAAAGTCTATGATTGACATTTAGAGATAAATAAACTATGATTAATATTTAGAGATAAACACACGCTGTGATTAATATTTATAGGTAACCACACAGACTATTATTAATACTTATAGATGTACATACACTCAATGATTAATATTTAGAGATAAATACACTCTATGATTGCATTTCTCAGAATTCCTTTTGGGCCAGATTTCTCATATTCCCCCACCGACTACATTTTCCAGAATTCTCCGGGACCACATTCGCCAGAATTCTTCTAGACTACATTTCCCAGCATCGCTCGTGCACTACGTGTCCCAGAATCCTGCGAGACAACATTCCACAAAATTCTTCTTCACTACATTTCCCACAATTCCTCGTACACTACATTTCCCAGAATCCTCCTGGATTACGTTTCACGGAATCATCTAGGACTACGTTTCCCGAATTTCCCTCAGGACTACATTTCCCAGAATTCCTAGACGACATTTCCTAGAATCCTCCTGAATCACATTTCACAGAATCCTCCTGGAGTACATTTCCCATAATTCCTCCTGGACTACATTTCCCATAATTCCTCCTGGACTATGTTTCCCAGAATCCTGCTGGACCACAGCCCAGCCTGCTACTCTAGGGATGTATCAGCAGCCGAGTCTTGTGTGCACCTGTGTTTCATGTTCTGTGTTCTGTGTTTGTTATACATCACGCATGCATTACTGTATACATTTTTAAGCAACATTTTAATGCCTGGATTATTTCCCCTCCTGGTCCAACTTAGAGATAAACACACACTCTGTGATTAAAATATAGAGATAAACACACACTGTATGATTAATATTTAGAGATAAACACACTCTCTATGATTAATATTTACAGAAAAACACACAGTCTATGATTAATATGTAGGAGATAAACACTCACACTATGATTAATATTTAGAGATAAGCACACACTATGATTAATATTTAAAGATAAACACTCTATGAGTAAAATTATAGATAATCACTCTATGATTAATATTTAGAGAAAAACACACACTTTGATTAACATTTTGAGAAAAACTCACACTCTGTGAGTAGGACTTACAGATAAACACACAATGTATGATTGATATTTAGACACAAACTCATTTTCTATGATTAATAATTAGAGATAAACACACACTTTGATTAATATTTAGATATATACACACTTTGTGATTAATATCTAGAGATAAACACACAATCTATGATTAATATTATAGATAAACACACACTCTATGATTAATATTTAGAGATAAACACAGATTCTATGATTAATATTTAGAGATAAACACACACTCTATGATTAATATTTAGAGATAAATGCACTCTGTGATTAATATTTAGAGATAAACACACAATCTATGATTAATATGTCAAGATAAACACACTCTCTATGATTAATATGTAGAGGTAAACACTCACTCTATATTTACTATTTAGAGATAAACACACATTCTATGATTAATATGTATAGATAAACATATACTCTATGATCAGTATTTAGAGATAAACACATACTCTATGATTAAAAGTAAGAGACAAACACACATTCTATGAGTATTTTTAGAGATAACGACTCTATGATTAATATTTAGAGATAAACACACACTCTATGATTAATATTTAGAGACAAAAACACACACTATGATAAATGTTTAGAGATTAACCCACGCACTATGACATCAGTATAGTGTACAATGAACACAATTATACACTGTGAGTTCAATATAATGCAACAGGACTTCAAAAATATACATTGTGACATCACAATTATACACTGTGTTATCAATATACTCCATAATGACATCGTAATTATTGACTGTGACATCAATATACTGCATTATGACATCATAATTATTGACTGTGACATCAATATAGTTCTCTATGAACACAATTATACTTTGTGACATCACTATAGTGCAATATGACATCACAATTATACACTGTGACATCAATATACTGCACTATGAACACAATGATACACTGTCACATCAGTAGCTTGCACTGAGACATCACAATTATAAACAGTGTTATCAATATACTGCATTATGACATGATAATTATAAGTTATGACATCACTATAGTGCATTATGACATCACAATTATACACCGTGGCATCAATATACTGCACTACGACATCACAATTATTCACTGTGATATCATAATCCTGTACTCTGACATCACAATTATTGACTGTGACATCACTATTGTGCGATATGACATCACAATTATACACAGTGACATCAATATAATGGACTGTGACCTACAATTATTTACTGTGACACCACAATACTGTACCATGACATCACAATTACTGACTGTGATATCACTATAGTGCTCTATGTATAGAGTTATACACTGTGACATCACTATCTTGCACTTTGACATCACAACTATACACTGTGTTATTGATATACTGCACTTTGACATCACAATTATTGACTGTGTCTTCCCAATCCTGAGCTATGTCATCACAATTATTGAATGTGACATAGCTATAGTGCTCTATGTACAAAATTGTACACTATGACATCCATATCCTGCACTGTGACATCACAATTATTGACTGTGACATAACTACAATGCTCTATGAACACAATAATACACTGTGACATCAATATCCTGCATTACGAAATCACAATTATACACTGTGTCATCAATATCCTGCACTATGACATCACAATTATTCACTGTGTTATTAATATACTGCACTATGACAGCACATTTATTGACTGTGACATCACTACTGTTCTCTATGAACACATTTATACCCTGTGACATCACTATATTGTGATATGACATCACAATTATACATTGTGACATCAATATGACATCACAGTTATTGACTGTGACATCACTATTTTGATCTATGAACACAATTATACACTGTGTCATCACTATAGTGCAATATGACATCACAATTATACACTGCAACATCACTATATTGAACTGTGACATCACAATTATGCACTGTGTTATCAGTATATTGCATTATGACATGACACTTATTGACTGTGACATCACAATATGGCACTAGAAAATCACAATTATTGACTGTGACCTCACTATAGTGCTCTATGAACACAATTATACACTGTGACATCACTATAGTACAATATGACATCAAAATTTTACACTGTGACATCACAATATTGCACTGTGACATCACAATTATACACTGTGTTATCAATATTCTGCACTATGACATCACAATTATTGACTCTGACATCAGTATAGTGCCCTAAGAACACAATTATACACTGTGAGTTCACTATAGTACAATATGACATCTAAATTATACACTGTGACATCACAATCTTGCACTGAGTCATCACAATTGTACAGTGTTATCAATATACTGCATTATGACATCACAATTATTGACTGTGACATCACAATTCTGCGCTATGTCATCACAATTATTGATTGTGACATCACTATATTGCTCTATGAACACAAATATACACTGTGATATCACTATAGTGCGATATGGCATCAAAACTATACACTGTAACATCAATATAATGGACTGTGACTTACAATAATTCATTGTGACACCACAATACTGCACTATGACATCACATTTATTGACTGATATCACTAGCGTGCTCTATGAACACAATTATACATTGTGACATCAAAATTGTGCAATATCACCTCACATTTATACACTGTTACATCACTATAGTGCACTATGATATCACAATTATACACTGTGATATCAATATACTGAACTATGACATCACAATTATTGACTATGACATAAATATAGTGCTTTATGAACACAATTACACACTGTGACATCATTATATGCAATATGACACCACAATTATACACTGTGTTATCAATATACTGCAATATGACATCAAAATTGTACTATGTGACATCAATATCCTGCACTATGACATCACAATATTGACAGTGACATCAATATAGTTCTCTATGACCACAATTATACTTTGTGACATCACTACAGTGCTATATGACATCAAAATTAAACACTGTGACATCACTATAGCGCACTATGTACACAATTTTACACTGTGACATAACTATACTGTACTATGACATCACAATTTTCCACTGTCGCATCATGATACTGCCCTATGACCTCACAATTATACAACATACTACACTATGACATGAAGACTGTACATTGTGACATCCCTATTGTGCACAATGAGCAGTATAATACACTGTGACATCATGACACTGCACTGTGACATCAAAATTATCCATTGCGGAATCACTGTAGTACATGGTAACATCACTATAGTGCACTATAACATCACAATTATACATCATGACATCACTATTGTGCAATATGAAATCACAATTATTTACTGTTTCATCACTATGCTGCTCTATGACATGACAATTATACACAATAGTGCAATATAACAACATCACAATACATAGTGACATCCCTATTCTGCAGTATGAAACACAATTATGCACTGTGACATCACTAGCTTGCAGTGTAACATCACAATACTGCATTATGACATCACAATTATAGACTGTGACATTACTGTAGTGCTCTATGAAAACAATTATACACTGTGACATCACTACAGTGCACTATGACATCACAATTATATACTGTGACACCAATATACTGCACTATGACATCACAATTATACACTGTGTGATCAATATATTGCACTATGACATCACAACTATTGACTGTGACATCACAATTCTGCAGTATGATATCACAATTATTGACTATGATATCAATATATTACTCTATGAACCCAATTATATTTAGTGGCATCACTATAGAGCAATATGACATCACAATTATACACTGTGACATCAACATAATGAACTGTCCCCTCAATTATTAACTGTGACATCAATATTCTGTGCTATGACATCACAGTTATTGACTATGACATCACTATCGTGATCTACGTACACAATTAAACACTGTGTCATCACTATAGTGCAATATGACATCACAATTATACACTGTGTTATTAATATACTGCGTAATGATATCACGATTATTGACTGAAACTTCACAATCCTGCGCTATGACATCACAATTTTTGACAGTGACATCACTATAGTGGTCTATGAACACAATTATACACTGTGACATCTATATAGTGCGATATGGCATCACAATTATATAATGTGACATCAATATAATGGATTGTGACCTACAATTATTCACTGTGATACCAAAATACTGCACTATGACATCACATTTATTGACTATGACATCACAATTGTGCACTGTGTGCACAATATGGCACTATATGCACTGTATGCATATAGTGCAATATGACATCACAATTATACACTGTGACATCAGTATACTGCACTATGACATCACAATTATTGACTGCGACATCACTATAGGTCTCTATGAACACAATTATACTTTCTGACATCACTATAGTGCAATATGACATCAAAATTACACACTGTGACATCACTATACTGCAATATGATATCACAATTTTCTACTGTGACATCACGATACTGCAGTATGACATCGCAATTATACTCCATATTGCACTATGACATCAAGACTGTACTTTGTGACATCGCTATTGTACACAATGAGCACTATTATACACTGTGACATCACTGCATTGCACTGAGACATCACAATTATACACTGTGTTATCATTATACTGCACTATGACATCACACTTATTGACTGTGACATCACAATATGGCACAATGAAATCACAGTTCTTGACTCTGACATCAAAATATAGCTCTATATGTACAATTATACACTGTGACATCACTCTAGTGCAATATGACATAAAATTTTACACTGTGAGATCACTATATTGCACTGAGTCATCACAATTATACACTGTGTTATCAATATACTGCATTATGACATCACATTTATTGACTGTGACATCACTATTGTGCTCTCTGAACACAATTATACACTGTGACATCACTATAGTGCAATATGACCTCACAGTTATACACTGTGACATCACTATAGTGCACTATGACACAACAATTATACACTGTGACATCAATATAATGCACTATGACATCACAATTATTGACTGTGACATCACTATATTTCTCTATGAACACAATTATAAATTATGGCATCATTAGAGTGTAATATGGCACCAAAAATATACACTGTTTATTAATATACTGCAGTATGACATCACAATTATTGACTATGACATCACTATAGTGCTCTATGAACACAATTATACACCATGACATCAATATCCTTCACCATGACATCACAATTATTAACTGTGACATCACAATGCTGCACTATGTCATCACAATTATTGACTGTGACATCACTATAGTGCTCTATGTACACAATTATACACTGTGACATCATTACAGTTGAATATGACATCACAATACACTGTGTTATCAGTATAACATATGTCATCACACTTCTTGACTGTGACATCAAAATATGGCACAATGAAATCACAGTTATTGACTCTGACATCACCATTGTGCTCTATGAACACAATTATACACTGTAGTGCAATATGACATCAATATTTTATACTGCGACCTCACTATCTTGCACTGAGTCATCACAATTATACAATGTGTTATCAGTATACTGCATTATGACATCACAATTATTGACTGTGACATCACTGTGGTACTCTATGAACACAATTTTAGACTGTGACATGCATATACTGTGATATGACATCACATTTATTGACTGTGACATCACAATCCTGTGCTATGACATCACACTTATTGACTGTGACAACACTATAGTGCTCTATGTACAAAATTATACACTTTGACATCATTATAGTGCAATATGACACCACAATTATACAATGTGACATCAATATAATGGACTGTTACCTACAATTATTGATTGTCACACGACAATACTGTTCTATGACAACTCAATTATTATTTAGAAATACACACACACTGTATGATTAATATTTAGAGATAAACACCACTCTGTGATTAATACTTAGAGATAGACACACACTCTGTGATTAATATTTAGAGATAATCAAACACTCAATGATTAATATTTAGAGACACACACAATATGTGATTAATATATAGATTTAAACACACTATTATTAATATTTAGAGATAAACATACAGTCTATGATTAATAATTAGAGATAAACACACAAACTATGATTAATATTTAGAGATAAATACACTCACTATGATTAATATTTAGAGAAAAACCCACACTCTATGATTAACATTTAGCCATACACACACAATGTGATTAATACTTAGAGATAAATACACACATTATTATTATTATGTAAAGGTTACCACACACACTATTATTGATATTTACAGAAGAACAAGCACTCATTGATTAATAATTAGAGATAAACATTCTATGATTTATATATAAAGATAAACACACACACTATGATTAATATTTAGAGACAAACACACACTCTATGATTAATATTTAGAGAAAAACCCACACTGTGATAAATATTACAGATAAACACAACCTCTATGATTAATATGTAGAAATAGACACTCACTCTATGATTAATATTTAGAGATAAACAAACACTATGATTAATATTTAGAGATAAACACACTCACTATGATTAATATTTACAGGTAAAAACACACTCTGTGATTAATATTTAGGGATAAACACACACACTGTGATTAATACTTATAGATAAACACACACTCTGTTATTAATATTTGGAGATAAACACACACTCTATGATTAATATTTAGAGATACACACACTATGTGACTAATATTTAGAGATAAACACGCATTCTATTATTAATATTTGCAGATAAACAATCTATGATTAATATTAAGAAATAAACACACACTCTATGATTAATATTTAGGGGTAAATACTCAATCTTTGAATATTATTTTCAGATAAACACAAACTATATGATTAATATTTAGAGATAAACACACACTCTATGATTAATATTTAGAGATAAACACACACACTACATTAATATTTAGAGATAAACAAAAACTCTATGATTACGTTTCCCAGAATTCCCTTCAGACCAGGTTTCCCATATGCCCCTACTGACTGTATTTCCCACAATCCTGCGAGACCACATTACACAAAATTATTCTTCACTACATTTCCTGCAATTCCTCGTACACTACATTTCCCAGAATCCTCCTGAACTACATACTGCAAAATCCTCCTGTACCATATTTCCCAGAATCCTCCTGGACTACGTTTCACAGAATCATCTTGGACTTCGTTTCCCGAAATTCCCTCAGGACTGCATTTCCCAGAATTCCTAGAGGATGTTTCCTAGAATCCTCCTGAATCACATTTCACAGAATCCTCCTGGACTACATTTCCCTGAATTCCTCCTGGACTACGTCTCCTAGAATTCCTCCAGGACTCTGTTTCCCAGAATCGTGCTGGACCTCAGCCCAGCCCGCTGCTCTAGGGATGTATCAGCAGCGTGTCCTGTGCACCTGTGTTTCATGTTCTGTGTTCTGTGTTTGTTGTACATCATGCATGCATTACTGTTTACAGTTTTAAACAACATTTTAATGCCTGGTTTATTTCCCCTCTTGGTCCAACTCAGTTGCCACAGGGGCCTGGAAATTAATGCAGAGAAGCCTGGAGACAAAGCAAAGGAGAAATAAATCAAATTGGTCACAAAGCAGGAATTAGAAATAAATTATTAATTAGATATAAATCATGAATTAGAAATAAATCAGGAATCAGAAATAAAATAGGAATTAGAATTAAATCACGAATTACAAATTAATCAGGAACTGGAAATAAATCAGTAAAATTAGGAATTAGAATTATTGAGCAAAAGGAAATAAATTACAAATTGGAACTAAATCGGGAATTGGAAGTAAATCAGGAATTAGAAATAATCGAGGAAATAGAAATAAAACAAAATTGAAAATAAACAAGGAATTAGAAATAAATTAGAAATTGGAAATAAAACAGATATTAAAGATATATAAGGAATACAAGGAGCAGAGAAATGAAACATAATCTATGAGAAATAGTTAGTGGAAAACACACACTCTATTATTAATATTTAGAGATGAATCCAACTCTATGATTAATATTTAGAGATAAACACACATACTATGATTAATATTTAGAGATAAAAACACTCTATGATTAATATATAGATATAAACACACACTCTGTGATTAATAATTAGAGGTAACCAAACACACTATTATTAATATTTAGAGGTGAAACCACAGTCTATGATAAATATTCAGAGATAAACACACACACGCTGTGTTTAATATTTATTGATAAACACTCTATGATTAATATTTAGAGATAAACACACACATTATGATTAATATTTAGAGATAAACACTCTATGTGATTAATATTTAGAGACAAACATACACTCAATGATTAATATTTAGAGATAAACACATACTCATCGATTAACACTTAGAGATAACCACTCTCTATAATTAGTATTCACAGATAAACGCACACTCTATGATAATATTTAGAGATAAACTCACATTCTACTATTAATATTTAGAGATAAACACACATAATATGATTAATATTTAGAGATAAAACCTCTATGATTAATATTTAGAGATATATATAACACTATGATCAATATTTAGAAATAAACACAAACTCTATGATTAATATTTAGAGATAAACACACACAATGTGATTAATATTTAGAGATAATCACGCACTCTATGATTAATATTTAGAGATTTGTAGTCTATGATTAATATTTAGAGATAAACATACACTCTATGATTAATAATGAGATATAAACACACACTCTGATGATTAATTATTCAGAGATAAACACACACTCTATGATTAATATTTACAGGATAAACACACACTATGTGATTAATATTTAGTGATAAACACTCTATGATTAATATTTAGAGATAAACACACATATGTGATTATTATTTAGAGATAAACACACATCTATGATTAATATTTAGAGATAAACATACACTCTATGATTAATAATGAGATATAAACCAACACACTCTGTGATTAATATTCAGAGATAAACACACACTCTATGATTAATATTTACAGGATAAATACAACGATGTGATTAATATTTAGTGAAAACACTCTGATTAATATTTAGAGATAAACACACAATATGTGATTATTATTTAGAGATAAACACACACACTATGATTAATATTTAGAAATAAACAGTCTATGATTAATATTTCGAGATAAGCATTCTATGATTAATATTTAGAGATGGACACACATTCTATGATTAATATTTAAAATTTAAATACACATGCTGTGATCAATATTTAGAGATAAACACACAATCTGAGATTAATATTTAGAGACAAACACACACTCTATTATTAATATTTAAGGATAAACACACACTCTGTGATTAATATTTAGAGGTAAACACACACTCCATGATTAATATTTAGATATAAACACTCTGTTATTAATATTTAGAGATTAACACTCTATGATTACTATTTAGTGATAAACACAAACTCTATGATTAGTATTTAGAGATAAACAATCTATGATTAATAATTAGAGATAAACACATAATCTGTGATTAATAACTAGAGATAAACACACAATCTGTGATTAATATTTAGATATAAACACTCTATGATTAGTATTTAGAGATAAACACACACTCCATGATTAATATTTAGAAGATAACTCTATGATTAATATTGAGAGATAAACTGTCTATAATTCATATTTTGAGATAATCACACACACTATCATTAATAATGAGAGATAAACACACACTCTGTGATCAATATTCCCAGAATCCTCCTGGACTACGTTTCACAGAATCATCTTGGACTACGTTTCCTGAAATTCCCTCAGGACTAAATTTCCCAGAATTCCAGAGGACTACGTTTTCCAGAATCCTCCTGAATTACATGTGACAGAATCCTCCTGGACTACGTTTCCCGAAAGTCCCTCAGGACTAAATTTCCCAGAATTCCTAGAGAACTACGATTCCTAGAATCCTCCTGAATCACATTTCACAGAATCCTCCTGGACTACGTTTCCCAGAATTCCTCCTAGACTACGTTTCCCAGAATGCTGCTGGACCACAGCCCAGCCCGCTGATCTAGGGATGTATCAGCAGTGTGTTGTGTGCACCTGTGTTTCATGTTCTGTGTTGTGTGTTTGTTATACATCACGCATGCATTACTATTAACAGTTTTAAACAACATTTTAATGCCTGGTTTATTTCCCCTCTTGGTGCAACTCAGTTGCCACGGGTGCCTGGAAATTTATGCAGAGAAGCCTGGAGACAAAGCAAAGGAGAAATAAATCAAATACGAAATAAATCAGGAATTAGAAACAAATTAAGGATTAGAAATAAATCAGGAATTAGAAATGAATCAGGAATCAGAAATAAACCAGGAATTAGAAATAAATCACGAATTACAAATGAATCAGGAACTGGAAATAAATCAAAAATACCAGGAATTAGACTTATTGAGAAATTGGAAATAAATTACAAATTGGAACTAAATAAGGAATCTAAAGTAAATCAGGAATTAAAAATCAATGAGGAAATAGAAATAACACAGACATTGAAAATAAACAAGGAAATAGAAATAATTTACAAATTGGTAATAAAACACATATTAGAAATATATAAGGAATACAAGGAGCAGAGAAATAAAACATAATCCATGATTGATATTTAGAGGAAAACACACACTCTATGATTAATATTTAGAGATAAACACACTCTATATAATTAATACTTACAGATAAACACACTCTGTGATTAATATTTAGAGATAAACACTCTATGATTAATAATTAGAGATAAACACACACTCTATGATTAATATTTAGAGATAAACACTCTATGATTAGTATTACAGATAAACACTCTATGATTAAAATTTACAGATAATTTAACTGTGTGATCAATATTTAGAGATAAACATGCACTTGATGATTAATATTTAGCGATAAACACACATCTATGATTAATATCTAGAGATAAACACACACTCTGTGATTAATACTTAGGGATAAATACACTCTGTGATTAATATTTCCAGTTAAGCACACACTTTGTGATTAATATTTAGAGATAAACACACACTCTGTGATTAATATTTAGAGATAAACACACTCTATGATTAATATTTAGAGATAAACACACACTCTGTGATTAATATTTAGAGATAAACACACACTCTATGATTAATATTTAGAGATAAACACTCTATGACTAATATTTAGAGATAAACACAACTCTATGATCAATATTTAGAGATAAACACACACTCTATGATTAATATTTAGAGATAAACACACACTCTTTGATTAATATTTAGAGATAAACACACACACTATGATTAATATTTAGAGATAAACACACACTCTATGATTAATATTTAGAGATAAACACACACTCTATGATTAATATTTAAAGATAAAACAACCCAATATAATTAACATTTAGAGATAGACACACCCTGTGATTAATATTTATAGATAAACACACACTCTATGATTAATATTTAGATGATAAACACACACTCTATGTTTGATATTTAGAAATATACACACACTCTATGAGTAATATTAGAGATAAACACTCTATGATTAATATTTATAGAGAAATACACACTGTATGATTAATATTTAGAAGACAAAGACACGCTGTGATTATTATTTAGAGATAAATACACTCTCTGGTTAATATATATATATAATTAATGTTAGGGATACACACTCTATGATTAATATTTAGATGTAAACACATAACATATTATTAATATTTAGAGATACACTCTATGATTAATATAAAGAGATAAACACACACTCTATGATACATATTTACAGATAAACACACAGCCTATGATTAATATTTAAGATAAACACAAACTATATGATTAATATTTAGATAATCACACACTCTGTGATTAATATTCATAATAAACACACACTCCATGATTAATATTTGGAAGATACAAGACATTGTGATTACTATTTAGAGATAAATACAAACTGTGACTAATATTTAGTGGTAAACACACATTCAATGATTAATATTTAGAGATAAAAACACTCTATGATTGATAATTAGAAATAAACACACGATCTATGACTAATACATAGAGATAAACGCACTCTCCATGATTAATATTTAGAAAATAATGGCACACCCTATCATTAATATTTAGAGATAATCACACTTTCTAAGACTAATATTTAGAGATAAACACACACTCTGTGACTAATATTTCTTGATAAAACTCTATGATTAATATTTAGAGATAAACAACACTCTGTGAGTAATATTTAGATAAACAGTCACACAGCGATTAATATTGAGAGATATAAACACATTATGATAAATAAACACACACACTATGGTTAACGTTTAGAAATAAAAAGACACATTATGAATAATTTATAGATAAACACACACTCTTTGATCACTATATAGAGATAAACACATGCATTTTGACTAATAATTAGATATACACGCACTCTATGATAAATATTTAGAGATAAACAAACACTCTATGGTTAATATTTAGAGTTAAACACTAACTCTGTGATTTATATTAGAGATAAACACACACTCTAACATTAATATTTGGAAAAACCCACACACTCTATGATTGATATTTAGAGATAAACACAGTGTATGATTAATATTAGAGATAAACTTACACTCTGTTAATAATACTTAGAGATAAACAAACTCTATCATTAATATTTAGATAAACACACACTCTATGATTAATATTTAGAGATAAACACACACTCCATGATTAATATTTAATAAACACACACTCTAAGATTACTATTTAGAGATAAAAATACACTGTGTTATTAATATTTAGAGATAAACACACAATCTATGAATAATATTTAGATAAAAATCACTCTTGATTAATATTTAGAAAGAAACACACTGTGATTAATATTTAATGATAAACACTCTATGTTTAATTTCTGTGATAAACACACACTCTATAATTCATATTTATTGATAAACATTCTATGATTAATATATAGAGATAAACACACACACTGTGATTAATATTTTGAGATGAATACACACTCTGTTATTAATATTTAGTGATAAACATTCTATGATTAATATGTAGAGATAAACACACACTGTATTATTAATATGTAGATAAACACTCAGTCTATGATTAATATTTAGAGATAAACACACATACTATGATTACTATTTATAGATAAAACCACACACTATGATTATTATTTAGAGATAAAAACATAGTCTGTGATTAATATTTATTGACAAACATTCTATGACTAATATTTAGAGATAAAATCACACACTTTGATTAATATTTAGAGATAAACACACAATCTGTAGTTAATATTTAGGGTTAAACACACTCTGTGATTAATATTTATTGATAAACACTCTATGATTAATATTGAGAGATAAACACACATTCTAAGATTAATATTTAGAGATAAACACTCAATCTATGAATAATATTTAGAGATAAACACACACTCTGTGATTAATATTTATTGTTAACACTCTATGATTAATATTGAGAGATAAACACACACTCTATATTAATATTTAGATATATACCCACTGTATGATTAATGTTAAATAAACACACACTGTGTGATAAATATTTAGAAATATACACACACTATGATTAATATTTAGAGATAAACACACACACTATGATTCACATTTAGTGATAAACACATACTCACTGATTAATATTTAGAGATAAACACACACACTATGATTAATATTTAGAGACAAACACACACATTATGATTAATATTTAAAGATAAACATACACACTATTCTTAATATTTAGAGTTAAACACACCATCTATGATTAATATTTAGATATAACAACACACTATGATTAATATTTAGAAATAAACACACACTGTATAATATTAGGGATAAACACTCTCTATGATTAATATTTACAGATAAGCACACACTCTATGATTAATATGTAAAAGATAAACACAATGTATGATTAATATCTAGAAGATAAACACACAATTTATGATTAATATTTAGAGAATCACAAACTCTGTGATTAATATTTAAAGATAAACACACAATCCATGATTAATATTAAGATAAACACACACTCTACGATTAATATTTAGAGATAAAGTCACACACTATGATTAATATTTAAATAAACACATACTCTATGATTAATATTTAAATAAACACCTACTCTATGAGTAATAGTTAGCTAAACACACACTATATGATTAATAATTAGATAACCACACACTCTATGAATAATATATAGTGATAAACACACTCTATGATTAATATTTAGAGATAAACACACTATATAATTTTATTTAAAGATAAATACACAATCTATGATTAATAATAAGATAAACACACACTCTGTGCTTGATATTTAGAGATAAACACTCACTCTACTATTAAAAATGGATATAAACTCTCACTCTATGATTAATATTTACAAATAAACACCCACTCTGTGATAATTTTTTGATAAACAGTCTATGATTAATATTTAGAGATAAACACACTCTATGATTAATATTTAAAGATAAACACACCATCTATGAATAATATTATGATAAACACACACTCTATTATTTATATTAAGATAAACATACACTATTTGCATTATATTTATTCATAAATACCCTATGTTTATTGTTTAGAGAAAAACACAAGCACTGTGATTAATATTTAGAGATTACCACACACTATGATTATTATTTAGAGATAAACACACACTCTGTGATTAATATTTTGAGATGAATACACACTCTTTCATTAAATCACGGAATACAAATAAATCAGGAACTGGAAATAAATCAGAAATATCAGGAATTAGAGTTTTTGAGAAATTGGAAATACATTACAAATTGGAACTAAATCAGGAATCTGAAAGTAAATCAGGAATTAGAAATCAATGAGGAAATAGAAATAACACAGACATTGAAAATAAACAAGGAAATAGAAATAATTTACAAATTGGTAATAAAACACATATTAGAAATATATAAGGAATACAAGGAGCAGAGAAATAAAACATAATCTATGATTAATATTTAGAGGAAAACACACACTCTATGATTAATATTTAGAGATAAACACAACTCTATATGATTAATATTTACAGATAAACACACTCTATGATTAATATTTAGAGATAAACACACACTCTATGATTAATAATTAGAGATAAACACACACTCTATGATTAATATTTAGAGATAACACACTCTATGATTAATAATTAGAGATAAGCACACACTCTATGATTAGTATTTACAGATAAACACACATCTATGATTAATATTTACAGATAATTATACACTCTATGATTAATATTTAGAGATAAACATGCACTTGATGATTAATATTTAGCGATAAACACACATCTATGATTAATATCTAGAGATAAACACACACTCTGTGATTAATACTTAGGGATAAATACACTCTGTGATTAATATTTCCAGTTAAGCACACACTTTGTGACTAATATTTAGGGATAAACACACACTCTGTGATTAACATTTATTGATAAATACACTGTATGATTAATATTTAGAGATAAACACAAACTCTGTGGTTAATATTTAGATCATCACACACTCAAAGATTAATATTTATCGATAAACACACATTCTATGATTAATATTTAGAGAGAAACACAACTCTATTATTAATTTTTAGAGATAAACACACACTCTGTTATTAATATTTAGAGATAAACACTCAATCTTTTATTATTAATTTGAAATAAACACACACTGTTATTAATATTTAGAGATAAACACACACTCTATGATTAATATTTACAGATAAACATACATGCTTTGATTAATATTTAGAGATAAACACACACACTATGATTAATGTTTAGAGATACACACACTATGTGATTAATATTTAGAGGTAATCACACATTCTATTATTATTCGTATTTAGATATAAACACTCTATGATTAATATTTAGAGATAGATACAACACTATGATCAATATTTAGGGATAAACTCACACTCTGTGATTAATATTTAGAGAAAAACACACACTATATTATTAATATTTAAAGTAAACACTCACACTTTTATTAATATTTAGAGATAATCACACACACTATTATTAATATTTATAGATGAACACACACTCAATGATTAATATTTAGAGATAAACACACACTCTATGATTAATATTTAGAGATAAACACTCAATCTTCGATTAATATTTCGAGATAAACACACACTATGATTAATTGTTAGAAATAAACACACACCATATGATTAATATTTCGAGATAAACACACACACTAGGATTAATATTTAGAGATAAATACACTCTATCATTAATATTTAGAGATAAACAAACACTCTATGATTAATATGTAGATTAACCCAGACTCTATGATTAATATTTAGAGATAAACCTACACTCTATGATTAATATTTAGAAAAACACACTCCTTGATTAATATTTAGCATTTAGAAGTAAACAAAAACAATATGATTATAATTTGCAGATAAACACTCACTCTATGATTACTATTTACAGATAAACACAGCACTCTGTGATTACATTCATTGATAAACACTCTATGAGTACTATTTAGGGATAAACACACAGTCTATGATTAACATTAAGCTAAACACACACTCTGTGATTAATATTTATTGACAAACACCCTATGAATAGTATTTAGAGATAAACACAAATACTGTTATTAATATTTAGAGATTAACACACACACTTTGGTAATATTTAGAGATAAACACACACTCTATGATAAATATTTAGAGACAAACACACACTCTGTGATTAATATTTATTGATAAACAATCTATGATTAATATTTAGACATGAACGCAAAAACTGTGATTAACATTTAGAGATTAACACACGCAAATTGATTAATATTTAGAGACAAACACACACACTATGTTTTATGTTTAAATAAACACATACTCTATGATAAATAGTTAGATAAGCCGACACTCTATGATTAATATTTACATAAACACACATTCTATGATTAATATATAGAGATAAACCCACACTCTATGATTAATATCTAGAGATAAACACACAATTTATGGTAAATATTTAGATAAAACACAGTCTATGAATAATATTTAGAGATATACACTCTGTGATTAATATTTAGAGATAAACACACTCTCTGTGATTAATATTTAGAAATTAACACAAACACTATGATTAATATTCAGAGATAAACACACACTCTATGATAAATATTTAGAGACAAACACACTCTGTGTTTAATATATATTGATAAACACTCTATGATTAACATTTAGCGATAAACACTCAATATTTGATTATTATTTTGAGATAAACACACACTATTATTAATATTTAGAGATAAACACACACCCTATGATTAATATTTTGAGATAAACACACACTCTATGATTAATATTTAGAGATAAACACTGAATCTTTGATTAATATTTCAAGATAAACACACACAATGATTAATATTTAGAGATAAACACATACCCTATTATTAATATTTAGAGATAAACACACACTATGATTAATATTTGGAGATAAACCCACACTGTGTGATTAATATTACAGATAAACACAACCTCTATGATTAATATGTAGAAGATAGACACTCACTCTATGATTAATATTTAGAGATACACATTCTATGATTAGTAATTAGAGATAAACACACACTCTTTGATTAATATTTAGAGGTAACCAAAGACACTTTTATTAATATTTAGAGATGAAAACACACTCTATGATTAATATTTAGATATAAACACTAAATATTTGATTAATATTTCAAGATGAACACACACTATGTGATTAATATTTAGAGATAAATACACAATCTATGATTAATATGTAAAGATAAACACACTCTCTATGATTTATTTGTAGAGGTAAACACTCACTCTATGTTTACTATTTAGAGATAAACTCACACTCTATGATTAATATTTAGAAATAAATACACACTCTATGATTAATATTTAGAGATAACCACACACTCTATGATTAATATTTAGAAAAAACACACACTCTATGATTAATATTTAGAGGTAAACACTCTATGGTTAATATTTAGAGATAAATACAACAATATGATCAATATTTAGAGATAAACACACACTCTATGATTAAATTTAGAGATAAACTCACACTCTATGCTTAATATTTAGAGATTAACACACTATAATTGATATTTAGATATAAACACACATTCTATGATTGATATTTACTGATAAAAACACACTCTATGATTAATATGTAGAAGATAACCACACCCTATTATTAATATTTAGTGATACACACACTCTATGATTAATATTTGGAGATAAACTCACACTCTATGATAAATATTTAGAGATAAACACTCTATGATTCATATATAGAGATAAATACAACAATATCATCAATATTTAGAGATAAACAAACTGTCTATGATTAATATTTAGAGATACACACACACGG
>NW_024434453.1:0-42604 GCF_017639785.1 Mesocricetus auratus | reverse complement strand
GTGTAACAGAAGGGAATGTGATGTCAGTGTGATTTAATGTCTTATAAAGCTGGAAATGAAACTAAATTGAGTTCACAATTACGAAATCTATAAATGTGGTGTCAGTCAATGGTGGTGTGTGCCTTTAATCCTAGCACTCAGGAGGCAGAAGCAGGCAGATCTCTGTGAGTTTGGGACCAGCCTGGTCTACAAAGAGCTCGTTCCAGGACAGCCTCCAAAGCCACAGAGAAACCCTGTCTCAAAAAAGAAAAAAAAACTATAAAAGTAATCATGTTTGATTTAGAAAATAAATCAAGAGACCCGGTTCGTAGAGAGCGGCACAATGAAATTATATACTCTTCAATGCTCACAAAGGCTCTCATACTTTTGGTAAATTTTTTATTTACTTGTGAGAAACTATGTGTGTAATTAGAAAAGTGGATTGTTCTTTCAACAGGTTTTTTCCTCATGTTCTCATTTTACCTACATAAGTGATTTACCTTACTTTCCATAACTATAGAGGCTGACTGATTTAGGATGTACAAGTTGCATTGTATCAGTTATGTGTGCATTTGTATTTTAAATACTTGAAGCAACTTCTTTATTAGATGAATATGTAAAGTCAAATTTTAAATTTTTTTCTAATTTACTGTGAATACACACATTTTCTATATTTTTCAAATTGAAGGATATAAATATGTGGTTACATATCAATATTTTAGAATGTAAAGTTTATGTAAGATATTTATGATATTTCCATCTGAAGGTATAAAATTGCCTGGAATTTTAATTATGCAAAGTCTCATTATCTTTTATTCATGTTCATTTTTGGTTAATTACCAATCTAATATATTAAGGGATAAGGCATATTAATTATACTACCGCATTTTCCTTCTATAATAATTCATAATCTCAATGATTTGGTTTCCTAAGAAAATAAAAAATTAGGTGACTATACAGTTGTACACCGAGTTGCCTTCATTAGTGTCGTTCAGAAGAATAAATATTTATTAATTCTCTTTTCTAGAGAATTGAAATTAGGTGAGACTAGAAACACATAACAGCCTACAGACAATACTGCTCTTTACCTATTTTTCTACTGAAAAACTCTGTGAATTCTGGCACCATTGTCACATTTCTTAAAATACTATAATTTATTAAGTATCAAAATGATAGTTCTCATAATGGCACATACTTTCTGTTTAATCTCACATATTTGCACCAATTATTTAAGTTTGGAATTGCCATAACTCTTTAATATTTATACAAGCACCTAAAATGTCAAACCACGATTGAATATATTTATCATCATGACATCAATATCTATTTATGCGGTAGAAGATAATATTTCATCATATGCAAAAATGTTCAGTGATTAAATTAGAGAGTTTAGTGTCTCCTCCATTGAACTTTTTGTGGGGACATTTTAATTTAATTTTCAATAAGAAATACATAACAAAGGAACTGAATCTCTGGTGTTACTTGGTTCATATACCTTTTCTATAAAGAAATTAAAAGTTTCTGGCGAAATTGAAACATGTTGGTAGAAGCGTATTTGGAACACAGTGCTGGGATAATTTTACCTGTGGATGTCATCATTTTATTCATGATGATCCTCAATACCTTCTACCTCTTCCTAGCCAGGCAGATGGTTGGCCAGGGGAGCTGACTGAAGGACTTTCATTCTTGGATCATGCTGTAACTTATCTGATAGACTTGTTTGAGTTAATGCGGACCATCTGCTTACACTTTTAAAAACTATTGTAGTAGTTTAAGTTCTTACTTTGAGAGCTTCACACGTGTGCAGTGTGTTTTCACTACAACTACCCAATTTCCATCTTCCAGCTCATGTAGCCAGCCTCCTGTTATGCCTGCACCATTTGTTGTTTTGAGGACTGTAACTCTATAATAGTGCTTGAAGTCAGGGATGGTGATGTCCCCGGAACTTCCTTTATTGTACAGGGTTATTTAGGCTATTCTGGGTCTTTTATGTTTCCATATAGGGCAGAGTATTGTCCTATCAAGGTCTGTGAAGAATTGTGCCCATATTTTCATGGGGATTGCGTTGAATTTGTAGCTTTTGGCAAGATTGCCACTTTTTCTGAATTGATCCTACCTATCCAAGAGCCTGAGGGATCTATCCATTTTCTGGTATCTTCTTTAATTTCTTTCTTTAAAGATTCAAAGTTCTTGCTGAACATGTCTTTCAATTGCAGGCTGTTTATTGTCTGTACATAACAAGGTTGCTGATTTTTTTATGTTAACCTTAAATCCTGCCACTTTGCTGAAGATGTTTTACAGCTTTAGGAGTTCCCTTGTAGAGTTATTCAGGTCACTTCTGTAAACAACATATCATCTGCAAATAGTCAAAGTTTGATTTAGTACTTCCCAATTTGTATCCCTTTCATCTCCTTTTCTTGTCTTATTATTCTAGCTAGAACTTCAGGTACAATATTGACAAGATACAGAAAGAGAGGACAGTCTTGTCTTATTGATGATTTTAGGGAAATTGCGTTGATTTCTCTATGTTTAATTTGACGTTAGCTGTTGGTTGACTGTATATTGCTTTTAATATGTTCAGGTAAGTTCCTGTTATCCCTGATATCTCCAGGAACTTTATCATTAAGTGGTGTTGGATTTTTTTCTGAGGCCTTTTCCACATCTAGTGAGATTATCATGTGGTTTTTCTTTTGGAGTTAGTTTATGGTGAATTACATTAATAGATTGTCTTTTTTAATGAAGTATGTTTTTTTATTTAAATTAGAAACATTCATGTTTCAAATGTCAATCCCGGCTCCGCCCTTATTCCTCAAACAGCCTGAACCACACGCTCCGAACCCCAGCACCATCCACAAACCATTCCCCAGGGAGGGTAAGGCTCTCCTTGCGGGGAACTCCAGAGTCTGTCATTTCATCCAGGGCAGGACCTAGGCCCTTTCCCATGTGTCCAGGCAGAGAGAGCATCCCTGCATGTGGAATGGACTCCCAAAGTTCATTTGTATGCCATGGTGAACACTAATCTACTACCCAAGGCCCCAGAGATTTCTGAGGCCTCCTCACTGACACTACATTCATGGAGTCTGGATCAGTCCCCTGTTGACCTCTTATTCATCAGTCTGGGGTTCAAGAGCTCCCCCCTTATCCAGTCTTTGTGTATTTCACATGCACGGTCTTGATCGCCTTGTGCATCACTCCTCCATCACTGTCACTGGGATACAAAGGAGTCAGTTCAGTGTTTACTTGTGTGTATCTGTCTCTGTTTCCATCAGTCACAGGATGAAGGTTCTAGGATGTCACATAAGCTAGTCATCAACCGTATCATCAGGTAGGGGCTATTAATGTAGCCTCTCCACTATTACTTAGTTGGTGTTATCCTTGTACATCTCTGGAAATCTCCCTAGTGTCAGCTCTCTCCTCAAAGCTATAATGACTCTATCTATTATGGTATCTCTCATTACCGTCTCCTCTATTCTTTCCCCGACTCAACCATCCTGCAACCCTGTCTTCGTCTACCCATCTCTTATCCCCCTATCTTTTTCCTGGTTCTCTCCCTTCTCCAACCATGTTCCAAATCTGCCTAGGAGATCTTGCCTTTTGCCACTTCTCTGGGGTATAATGCATATCTCTTGGGTACCTCCCTATTTCCAAGACTCACTGGCCCTGGGATTGTAGGCTGACACTCCCTTGATCCATTTCTAAAATACATATATGAGTGAGTACATACCATGTTTGTCTTTTTTGACTGGGTTTCCTCTCTTAGGATGGTTTCTTCTAGTACCATCTGCCCTGAATCCCTCAGATGAAGCCTACTTTATCATGGTGTATGATTTTTTCTGATCTGTTCTTGGATTCCATTTGCTAATATTTTATTGAGCGTTTTTGCATCAATGTTCATGAGGGAGATTGCTCTGTAGTTTGCTTTCCTAGTTGTGTCTTTGAGTGGCTTGGGTATGGAGGTAATTGAACCTTTGTAAACTTCTGCTTCTATTTGTGGAACACTTTGAGTAGAATTGTAATTAGGTCTTCTTTAAATTTCTGCTAGAATTCTGCACTGAAGCCATCTGGACCTGGGATTTTTGGTTGGGCGACTTTTAATGACTGCTTCTATTTCATTAGGAGTTATAGGTCGGTTTAGACTGCTTATCTGCTCTTGATATAATTTTGGTAAGTTCTGTCTGTCCAGAAAATTGTCAATTTCCTTTAAATTTTTGAATTTTGTGGAATACAGGCTTTCAAATTATGACCTCAAGATATTCTGGATTTCCTCAGTGTCCATTGTTATGTCCCCCTTTTTGTACCCGATTTTGTTGATTTGCATGTTTTCTATCAGCCCTTTAGTTAGGTTGGACAGAGGTTTGTGTATCTTGTTGACTTTCTCGAAGAACCAACTCTTTGTTACATTGATTATATTGATTCTGTGTATTGTGTTCTTTGTTTTGGCTTTATTGATTTCAGCCATCAATTTGATTATTTCCTGGCATCTACAAATCTTGAGTGAGCTGGCGTCTTTTGTTCTAGAGCTTTCAGTTGTGCTGTTAATTCTCTAGTGTGACTTTTTTCCAGTTTTTTTTATATGAGCAATCAGTGTTATGAACTTTCCTATTAGTACTGCCTTCAAAGTGTTCCATGAGTTTGGTTATTTTGTATCTTCATTTACATAGAATTTTAGGAAGTCCTTAATTTCTTTCTTTCTTTATTCCTTGACCCACAAATGGTGCAATTTGGCATTGTTCAATTTCCATGAGTTTGTATGGTTTCTGTAATTTGTGTTGTTGTTGAACTCTAACTTTAAAGCATGGTGGTCCAATAGCATAGAGACGCCTATTGCAATTTATTGACCTGTTGAGGATTGCCATGTTGCCATGTACGTGGTCGATTTTAAAGAAGGTTCCGTGTGGCACTGAGAAGAAGGTATTTTCTCTTGTGTTTGGGTGGAATGTTCTATAGATGTCTGTTAAACCCAGTGTAGGTGAGGAATTCCATGGGGGATCTTCAAAGTCTACATACCAAAACAGGCAGGGCCTAATTCTTCCCCCATGTGTTCAGGATGAGCAAGCATTTCTCCATGTGGAATGGGTTCCCAAACTCCATTTATACACCAAGGAGAAAGAATGATCTGCTCTCCAAGGTCCCATAGATTTCCTAGGCCTCCTCACTGATATGAACTTTCAAGGGGTCTGGATCAGTACCATGCTGGTCTCTCAGTCACCTTTCTGGGGTTCATGAGCTCCCCCTTGTTCAGGTCGCATGCCTCAGGGGGTTTCACTAGCCGAGTCTTGAATCCTTTTGTATTACTCCCCCTCTCTGCAGCTGGGTTACAGTAGTTGAGTGCAGTGTTTACCCTGGGTGTCTGCCTCTGCTTCCATCAGCCACTGGATGAAGGGTCTGGGATGGCATATAAGGTAGTCATCAATCTCATTATCGGGGAGGGCATTTAAGGTAGCCTCTCCACTCTTGATTAGCTTGTTAGTTGATATAAACCTTATAGATCTCTGAAATTGTAACTAGTGCCAAATCACTCTTCAAACCTATAATGACTCCTTCTATTACTGTATCTCTCATCCTCCTTTGTGCCCCTGACTCAACCTTCCTTGTCCCCCACATCCTACCCTCACCTCATCTCCCTCCCTCTTTCTACCAGCTCCCTCTCTTATCTGCCCCCTTAATGCTCTCAATCCCCTCAGGAGATCCCATCACATTCCAATTCCTTGGGATACCATGCCTATTTCTCTTAGAGAACTCCCTATTTTGCAGACTCACTTGCAGTGGGATTGTGGACTGGCAATCCAATGTTCCATGTCTAAAATCCAAATATGAATGAGCACATACCATGTTTGTCTTTTGGTGACTGGGTTACCTCACTCAGGATGGTTTCTTCTGGTGCCATCCATTTGCATGAAAATTTCAAGTTTCCATTTTTTTCTCTGCTGAATAGTACTCCATTGTGCAAATTTCCCCACATTTTCTCCATGCACTCTTCAGTTGAGGAGCATCTAGGTTTGCTTCCAGGTTCTGGCTATTCCAAAAATGCTGCTATGAATGTACAACTTTTGGTTCTCCAAGAAATCAATATGATAGAAAAATGCTGCTATGAATATAGTTGAACAGATGCCCTTATTGTATGAATGTGCAACTTTTGGGTATATAGCTAATAGTGGAATTTGGATCTTGTGGTAGACTGATTCCTATTTTTCTGAGGAATCTCCATACTGATTTCCAAAGTGGCTGAACCAGTTGGCTCTCCCACCAGCAATGGAGGAGTGTCCCCCTTTCACCACATCCTCTCCAGCATAAATTGTCATTGGTGTTTTTGATTTAGCCATTCTGACAGGAGTGAGATGGTATCTCAGAGTTGTTTTGATTTGCATTTCCCGGTTGGCTAAGGATGTTGAGCACTTTCTCAAGTGGCTCTCAGCCATTTTAGACTCCTCTATTGAAAATTCTCTATTTAGTTCTGCAGGCCACTTTTTAATTGGATCCTTTGGTGTTTTGGAGACTTGCTTCTTGAGTTCTTTGTAATTTTGGAGATCAACCCTCTGTCAGATGTGGGATTAGTGAATGTTTTTTCCCATTCTGTGGGCTGCCTTTTTGTCTTGCTGATTGTGTCCTTTGCCTTACAGAAGCTTCTCAGTTTCAGCAGATCCCATTTATTAATTGTTGATCTCACTGTCTGTGCTAGTGGTGTTATGTTCAGGAAGCTGTCTCCTGTACCAATTCAATCAAGGGTACCACCCACTTTCTCTTCTAAGAGGTTCAGTGTGGCTGGATTTATGTTGAGGTCTTTGATCCATTTGGACTTAAGTTTTGTGCATGGCGATAAACATGGATTGATCCGCATTCTTCTACATGCCAGCCTCCAGTTATGCCAGCACCATTTGTTGAAGATGCTTTCTTTATTCCATTGCATATTTTTAGCTTTTTGTCAAAGATCAGATGTTTGTACGTGTGTGGGTTAATGTCCGGGTTTTAAATTCCCCTCCCTTGGTCTACCTGTCTATTTTTGTGCCAATACCAAGCTGTTTTCAGGACTATAGCTCTATGGTGTAAATCTTCATCCTAAATAATCTTCTGCCTTCCATTCAGGTTTAAGTTGAAGGTCTACCAGTGTATTTTAGCAATGATGTTTGCCATTGAGGAGATCAACAGCAATCCCTATCTGTTACCCAACACAACCTTGGGATTTGTGGTTCAGAATGTCCCAGAGGGTCAAAGAAATACTCTGGCCAATGTTTTTCCAATACTATCAGGCATTGATTATGCCTTCCCCAACTATAGATGTGCAAGAGAGAGCATGTCAGCTGCTGTAATTACAGGACCATCATGGGCAATATCTGAATACATAGGGACATTGCTGAATCTTTATAAATTGCCACAGGTGAGAGATGATGGGCTAGGACATGATGTCAGCTCTTATTGATCATATTTTAAGTGGCCTAGGAAAATGTGGAAACTTAAATCATTCTTATTGGAGAGGCAACTGATGAAGATAGTTTGTAATGCATCTGTCGTCATGTAGTATAGAACAGAGTGATGCAACAGGGTTGAAAATAGAAAGCACAGCATTGAACTACAGAATATATTATGTACTACTCTGGAAACCATAAGAAGGTAGTTTTGACCCTAAAAGAACTACTGTACTACATGCTTAAAATCATTGCTGAAGAATTGAGTTGAATTTTATAAAAATCTTCTTGTGTCTGATTATTTTTCTCTACAGTTTACTGTTGGGTCTTTTGATACTACCCTGAGTGAACAACGAGAGTTTTCTTCCTTGTACCAGGTGGCTCCAAAGGACACATCTCTGATGCTTGGTATTGTATCTTTGATGCTTCATTTCCACTGGATTTGGGTTGGTCTTTTTATTATAGATGATCACAAAGGTGCCCAGACTCTGTCAGACTTGACACATAAAATGGAGAATAATGGAATCTGCATAGCATTTGTGGAAATGATCCAAGTCAACAGGGGTGCATATCTGACCACATCCTGGAAAAAATATGTTCAGATTGTGGAATCATCAACAAATGTGATTATCATTTATGGTGACAGTGAGTCTACACTAAGCTTAGTTATATATATTAAACAGATGTTTCTAACATGGAAAGTCTGGGTCCTGAACTCCAACTGGGATAATTCTGGCTTCAATGACAATTTTCTGTTAGATTCAATGCATGGTGCCCTTATATTTTCACACAATCATGAGGAGATTATTAATTTCACAAATTTTATTGTGGCAGCCAATCCTTTCAAATACCCCAAAGATATTTTACTTCATGTATTGTGGAATTTATACTTCAATTGCTCATTTTTGAGGAATGATTGTAAAATTGTGGATAACTGTAAGCCTAATGCCTCCTTAGAGTTCTTGCCAGGGAAGTTATTTGATATGGCTATGAGTGAAGAAAGTTACAATGTGTACACTGCTGTGTATGCTGTGGCCCACAGTCTACATGAGATGATGCTCAATCGAGTACAATTTCATGCTCTTGAGAAAGGAAGAGAGAAGGCATTTTCCCCTTGGCAGGTAATGCCACTTCTGTAGTATTATACCAGCAGCAACCTGACAATCGAGGGCTTTGTAAATTCACTCAAGCTAGAGATTACATATTTTAGATTATTTTGTCAAAAATCTGAGAGACAGACTATGCCAGGAGGGATTTGGTTTAAATCAAAATACAGTAGTACTACCAAGTGTCCTACAATATTTTCAGGGCAAATTTTTCAATATAAAAGTTTGATTTAATCCAGAGATTTCACTAAACAGAAAAGTCTCTAGAACACAAAGAAGCAAACTCCCCCAGGAGGAGTAGACGCCGGGAAATAATCAAATTGAGGGCTGAAATCAATAAAGTAGAAACCAGGAAAACAATACAAAGAATCAATGCAACGAAGAGTTGGTTCTTTGAGAAAATCAACAAGATAGACAAACCTTTGTCCAAACTTACCAAACAGCAGAGAGTGAACACGCAAATTAACAAAATTAGAAATGAAAAGGGGGACATAACAACAGACTCTGAGGAAATCCAGAGAATCATTAGGTCATACTTTGAAAACCTGTACTCCACAAAATTCGAAAATTTAAAGGAAATGGATGACTTCCTGGACAGCTATCAATTGCCAAAATTAAATCAAGAACAGATAAGCAATTTAAATAGACCTATAACCCCTATGGAAATAGAAGCTGTCATCAAAAGTCTCCCAACCAAAAAAAGCCCAGGTCCAGATGGCCTCAGTGCAGAATTCTACCAGAAATTCAAAGAACAGCTTACACCAATTCTTCTCAAAGTGTTCCACACAATAGAAGCAGAAGGGTCTTTGCCAAACTCTTTCTATGAGGCTTCAATAACCTTGATCCCCAAGCCACACAAAGACACAACTAAGAAAGAGAACTTCAGAACAATATCCCTCATGAACATTGATGCAAAAATACTCAATAAAATACTGGTAAATCAGATCCAAGAACACATCAAAACAATCATTCACCACGATCAAGTAGGTTTCATCCCAGGGATGCAGGGATGGTTCAACATACGAAAATCCATCAACATAATCCACCATATAAACAAGCTGAAAAACAAAAAACACATGATCATCTCACTAGATGCTGAAAAAGCCTTTGACAAAATCTAACACCCCTTCATGATAAAGGTCTTGGAGAGATCTGGGATAACAGGGACATACTTAAACATAATAAAAGCTATATACAGTAAACCAACAGCCAACATCAAACTAAATGGACAGAAACTCAACGCAATTCCTCTAAAATCAGGAACAAAACAAGGCTGTCCACTCTCTCCGTACCTTTTCAACATGGTACTTGAAGTTCTAGCTATTGCCATACGACAACAAAGGGGGATCAAGGGGATACAAATTGGGAAGGAAGAGGTCAAACTTTCACTGTTTGCAGATGATATGATAGTTTACATCAATGACCCAAAGAACTCTACCAGGGAACTCTTACAGCTGATTAACACCTTCAGCAAAGTGGCAGGCTACAAGATCAACTCAAGAAAATCAGTAGCCCTATTATATACCTATGATAAAAGGGCTGAAAGAGAAATCAGAGAAACATCAACCTTTACAATTGCCACGAACAACATAAAATACCTTGGGGTAACGCTAACCAAACAAGTGAAAGACCTGTATCGTAAGAACTTTGAATCTTTAAAGAAAGAAATTAAAGAAGCCCTCAGAAAATGGAAAGATCTCCCATGCTCTTGGATAGGTAGGATCAATGTAGTAAAAAATGGCAACCCTGCCAAAAGCAATCTACAGATTCAATGCAATCCCCATTGAAATCCCAGCACAATTCTTCACAGACCTTGAAAGAACAATAATCAATTTTGTATGGAAAAACAAAAGACCCAGGATAGCCAAAACAACCCTGTTCAACAAGGTAACATCCGGAGGCATCACCATCCCTGACCTCAAGCTCTATTATAGAGCTATAGTCCTGAAAACAGCTTGGTATTGGCACAAAAATAGACAGGTAGACCAATGGAATCGAATTGAAAATCCGGGTGTTAACCCACACACGTACGAACATCTGATCTTTGACAAAGAAGCTAAAAATATACAATGGAATAAAGAAAGCATCTTCAACAAATGGTGCTGGCATAACTGGAGACTGGCATGTAGAAGAATGCAGATCGATCCATGTTTATCGCCATGCACAAAACTTAAGTCCAAATGGATCAAAGACCTCAACATAAATCCAGCCACACTGAACCTCTTAGAAGAGAAAGTGGGTGGTACCCTTGAACGAATTGGTACAGGAGACAGCTTCCTGAACATAACACCAGTAGCACAGACAGTGAGATCAACAATTAATAAATGGGACCTACTGAAACTGAGAAGCTTCTGTAAGGCAAAGGACACAGTCAGCAAGACAAAAAGGCAGCCCACAGAATGGGAAAAAACATTCACCAATCCCACATCTGACAGAGGGTTGATCTCCAAAATTTACAAAGAACTCAAGAAGCAAGTCTCCAAATCACCAAAGGACCCTATTAAAAAGTGGGGTGCAGAACTAAATAGAGAATTTTCAATAGAGGAGTCTAAAATGGCTGAGAGGCACTTGAGAAAGTGCTCAACATCCTTAGCCATCTGGGAAATGCAAATCAAAACAACTCTGAGATACCATCTCACTCCTGTCAGAATGGCTAAAATCAAAAACACCAATGACAATTTATGCTGGAGAGGATGTGGTGAAAGGGGGACACTCCTCCATTGCTGGTGGGAGGGCCAACTGGTTCAGCCACTTTGGAAATCAGTATGGAGATTCCTCAGAAAAATGGGAATAAACCTACCACAAGACCCAGCAACTCCACTCTTAGGCATATATCCAAAAGATGCCCATTCATACAACAAAGATGTCTGTTCCACTATGTTCATAGCAGCTTTATTTGTAATTGCCAGAACTTGGAAGCAACCTAGATGCCCCTCACCTGAAGAGTGGAAAGAGAAAATGTGGTACATCTACACAATGGAGTACTATTCAGCAGAAAAAAATAATGGAATCATGAGATTCGCAGGCAAATGGACGACACTAGAAGAAACCATCCTGAGTGAGGTAACCCAGTCACAAAAAGAGAAACATGGCATGTACTCTCTCATATATGGATTTTAGACATAGATCTGGGGAGTGCCAGCCTTCAATCCTATGGCCAGAGAGTCTGGGAAACAGAAACTTTATTTAGTGGCTGATCGAAGAAGAGGCAGACTCCCTTGGTTAAGTACTGAGCTGAACTCAAGAAAGCCAGTAACAGAGAGGGAGGACTGATGATCAAAGGGATTAAGACTGGGCTGGTTTAACCCCCAGAAACAGCTGACCAGACAAAAGTTAACTCTTGAATCCCAGGCATAAGCGTGGGAAGCCAGCATGGGACTTATCAAGACCCCCTGAATCTGGGAGTCAGTGAGGAGGCCTAGGGAATCTATTGAGCCTTGGGCAGCAGATCAGTACCCATCCCAAGTATACACATGGACTTTGGACTCCCATAGAACAATGTGAGGTGCACTCTCACCCGAACTCTTGGGGAAGGGCCTAGGCCCTGCTCTATATGAAATGACAGACTATGCACACCCCCAAGGAGGGCCTCACCCTCCCTGGGGAAATGAAGGGATAACGGGGGGGGGGGAGTGCTCAGGAGGAAGGGAGGGAATGGGAGAGGGACCTGGAACTGACTTGTGAAGCAACCTTGTTTCTTATCCAATTTAAACTGGAAAATAAAATTAAAAAAATAAAATAAAATAAATGAATGCCAACATACTGTGCTTTCAAGACAAAAAAAAGTTTGATTTAATCCAGAGATTTCACTAAACAGAAAAGTCAGAGACAGAGAATTTTCTCAATGAACACTAAGACTTCCAAATGTTTATCCTTAGTGAATTATCACTCGTTAAACCATTCATTTTACATGCTAAAACTCTAAATAACTTCAAGACTACTTTGGGAATGACTTCATTTTCAAAATGGGGGAAAGAATTTTCTCTATGTGCATTCATGTCTTGAGAATGCTTGCCTCTACAATTTTCACTAAAATTTTTTGGAATATTTTAGAAGAAAAATGATATATCCATTATTCTTGTGTATCATTTGATTGATGTATTTTATACCTTTATTAGAAGTGCTTTTTGCATCAACAACTAACGTTAGTAAGAGATATTCTCTGATTCTGCCTCTCTTGCACTTCTCTGGAGTTTAGGTAACATCACAGTATGTATCTCTCTTAGCTTCACCCTTTTCTAAAGAACATGCAAACTTTCAATCATACTGGATACCAGGATGTTCTGAGTTGGAAAAGGAAATCACATGAAGAATATGACATTCTCAATTTTTGGAATTTTCCAAAAGGTCTTAAATTAAATGTGAAGGTAGGAACTTTCTCTCCAAATGCCCCAAAGAGCCAGAAGTTGTCTTTATCATCTCATATGATACAGTGGGCAACAGGATTGACAGAGGTGGGTTTCATCTTATTGCAGCATTTTGACCTGTATGTATATATATTTAAAAATCATATTTCTGCTTATCATAAATATTCACTGCTCACATAGGGTCCATTTATAGACACAAATGACCACCAATATAACCAATTGTCTTCTTCCCCAATTTTGTTGTGGGAACTATATATTTTCTAATCTCCTCCTTTATTTAATGTCATAATCATAGTATCTGTTTCATGATTATCTCTATCATTGTCATGAGTCACTTGACAGATTTATTTTGATTCCAGCTTGGAAGGTTTAATATTTAGTCATTGTCTTTTGCTTTTAGACTCCTGTCCATGAAGACTAGTATGACTGGAATGTGTAAATGTTTTGATTGTTTATTAGATGTTACAAAAATTCTAACTAATGAAAAGTATAGGAAGTTTTTCTTGGCTAAAATTTTGAGGATATATTCAATCACTGCAGGAAGCAATGGTTTTAGGCAGAAGAGGTAGCTGTTCACATTACAGTACCTGTCAAGGAACAGGGACAGCTGGATGCTAATGTTAACATCCTTTCTTCCTTTTCATTCATTCTGGAATCATAGCCAATGAACTGGTTCCATACACTGTAGATAAGATTTTTGATGTCAAGCAACCTAATCTCCAAAAACTTTCACATTAATTCTCATAAGGCAGATTCCACAATGGCTCTAAGACCTGTAAATCTGACAAGATGTACCATCACTATGGAATAAAATCTAATTTGCCCTTGTATCCAGGGGTCAAGATACATTAGGTGTGTATTCTCACCAAGACATGCTAGGAAGTACCTAAAGTTTGGCCTCTATACCTTGTCTCACTATCTTTTAACAGTTTTCCAAAAAGTCGTGTCATTTAATACATGTATTGACCACTATGGCCTTTGAATGACCCACCCTATCGAAATATAAAATATCTAAACCCTCTACTTATTACAGATTCCATGAAACCCTGAATATTTGTTACCATTCATTTTGTTCTTCTCAGATTCCTCAGTCTGTATGCAGTGTGAGTTGTGAACCTGGATTCAGGAAAACCCACCGAGAGGGCATGGTTTCCTGTTGCTTTGACTGTACCCCTTGCCCAGAGAATGAGATTTCCAATGAGACAGGTAAATATCACCAATGCAGAAAACATCAACCTTTGGCACATCTGCAAGAACTAAAAAATGAAGAAATATCCATTATTGAAGTATAATATGTTCACATCAGTGAAGACAAGCATCCTAATTCTAACTGCATCTGAAATAACCCACTCTCGACGTTGAAATTCAAACCTGCTTTGTGTTCCTGCATAACTAGGGACACTGCTGCCTACAGAAAACTTCTCTCTTCCTGTGCCAGAGAGAGATATGGTCCATTTTACCATGATGTTTGTCTTAGTGTCTTTTCTATTGCTTTGAAAAGGCACCATGACAAAACAATTTATAAAAGAAGGCATTTAAATGAACATGTAGTTTCAGATGGTTAGAGTCACCAAAGGCACTGCAAAGCCATGTAAAGTGATTTTAATGAATCAAAGTCCAAAAGTCTTTCACATTTGTCCAAACTAATTACATGGTCATATCTTTCATGTTATAGCCTACTCAGTGATACCAACTTTCATTTCAGTTTCTTACCTATCTCAAGAAATCATGACCAGTGGCACTTACAAAATGTAGCATTTAGCATGGAGCTCATGGTTTCAGAGACTACAAATCCACAACGCTGGAGCAACAGAATGCCTGAATGAAAAGATGAGAAATCATATCTGATAAATATTGAATCCATGGATATTGGGTTTCCCCACCAATGAAATAAGCCAAGTAAATAAAGACAGGTTTAATAAGCAGACAAATGAAACTCCTAGGTGACTCTTAGAAAAACTGGAGAGAAAATTACATAGCAGGTCTAGAGACTCAGTCTGGAAGCCTAGACTTAAGAAGATCTGTATGTGTTTGAGCTGCGTCAGGAAAGTAAGTGTCCATGGTGGGATTTCTGATGGGTAAAGTCTAGAATGGGAGAAATGAGGCAGTGTTCTGAGCCAGACATCTCTGTGAGGTTTCAAATAGCGCAGTGTTAATCCTGCTTGGCAATCCCCATCAAAATCTTCTTTCATAAAGCATAAGGCATAGGGTGCCCATGGCAAAGTGTTCAGTTCCTTTGAACCACGACTTCACTCCCAATAATCACTAAATGTTACACCAAATGGGAACCAATAACACGTCCCTCCCCAATAACTACTAAATGTTACACCAAATGGGAACCAAATATTCAAACAAATGAGACTGTTGGGGGGGAGCAATTTTCATCCTAATCAAGATAGAGTAGAACACATGCCAATTAAGTACCAACCCTTCATAGTTATCATATTAAGGACATTTTTGTGGAACCCACCTTTTACATCTCCAATATCTTGTAGAGCATCATGGTTCTGAAAATAGAGTAGGTCAGAAGGGTTGTGTTTTATTTCTTAGATACAGAGTTGATACATAGATGATACAAGGATCAAAAATAAAATCTAAATCCTTTGTATGTGAGTGTAATCAAGTCATTGTGTGAATAAGAATAGAAATCCTACACATATATTCCTTGCTAAAATACATTTTTATTCGTGAAATATTTTAAATAATTACATCTGGAAGAGGCCTCATGGACTTATTTTTTATTTTTGTTTTTCGATACAGGGTTTCTCTGTATTGTTTGGAGGCTGTCCTGGAACTCGCTCTGTATACCAGGTTGGCCTCAAACTCACAGAGATTCACCTAACTCTGCCTCCTGAGTGCTGGATTGAAGGCATGTGCCACATATGCATGGCTCATTCCTTACTTTTATAATACGAACTTCCTAAATTTTATTTGCGTTTATACTTGGAATCTTTTCACACTGTATATTTACAAGATCTAATTCTTTCAGGAAATATATCGATGCTGACAGGATAAATGAGATCCTCATTACCTAGGATGCATTTGACTTACAAATACTCATTATATGCTAAGCTCATGTTCTTCTTCAGTTTGCCATAAGGAGATAGAAGCATGTCACCCACCACAGCAAAATTCCACATGGGTTCAGGTTAATAACTAGACTTTAGAAGAAAATGTAGCCCTAAAAATGAGAACAACACATACATATTAGACATTTAAATAAGTTACTTTTTCAAATAATATAGGATAATCTAATCTCTACCATAAAGGAAAATGTTTAATCATTTATAAAGTAATTTGAATACCTTGCATATTATATGCCTTTGAGCAAAAACACTTACAAAGCATTTATTATCATCTACAATATTTAAAGCAACATAAATGTTCCAAAAATAGAAGAAAAGGAGTAAAAACAGAGAACAGCAGGAAAACAATGATGTGGGCTTGAGAGATAGCTCCAAAATTAAGAGTACTGGCTGTTCTTCAAGGGCATCAAGTTTCAGGTCTGAGCACCCATATAGTGGGTGAGGGGTTGGGAACATTTGACAGGAACTGGGGAGGATATAATCATGATCTGAATATATTTTATAGGGCATATGAATGGTAATGTGATTGTATAAATAGAATTAATTTTCCTTTCAAAATTAGAATGTATAAGGAATAATGGACATAATTCATATATTGTAAATGAGACAGAAAAATCCATAAGCACGCATTATAATATATAACTATATAACATATACTATCAGGAACACAGTATTCAAACAGAGTTCCATGAAGACTTTAGATTAAATGAACAGATATATATATATATACATATTTATATTTGTATATATATATTCATCACATAGTTATTAGTGTACAGTTATTAGTGTACAGAGTTATAAGAAAAATGTCACTGATGAAGTGTTTCAAGGCTCCAAGAATGTAAGAATACTAATTCACTCATACTCATTCAGAGAATGAGGAAATAAAGAACACAGGGGATTTTACCATTCTAGGTACATTTGGGATGCATAGAATAGAATATAAGATGAGGATTTTGAAAGACATTCTCTCAATCACATTAAAGTCCCATGTAGTTTTAAGAATGGAGATGTATAGGTGAAGACTCAATGTATGTTTCAAATTAGTTCCATGCACTGTGTGTCAGTGCTCTAATGACTCATAAATCAGATACAACAGTGTCGGTAAAAGATAGGTGATGATAGGCGTAAAATAGAGGAAACATTGAGGCCATTTTCTTTCTGTCATCAAGAAATAAAAGGCAAATTGAGTTTAAATATTTTCTCTAGAAAAATATTTTAATATTTGTATTAGAAACAAAGCAAAGGGTTCAGATAACATTGCAATGTTCTAGAGTTGGAAAATAGCATATTATAAAAAGAAAAGGATGCATAACTACTCAGGATCACCTTCATTTCTGCCAGATGTGGATCAGTGTGTGATGTGTACAGAAACTCACTATCTCTGGAATCTCGAGGGGATGGGTGTTGGGCAGGGGATGGGGAGCGTCCCTCGGGAGACCCAAGCTCCCCTGAATCTGGGCTCGCCGGAGAAGATAAGGATTTCAAAAGGCATTCTCTCAATCTAAAGTCCCATGCATTTTCAAGAATGGAGATGTATAGGTGAAGACTCAAAGTAAGTTCCAAATTAGTTCTATGCAGTGTGTTTCAGTGCTCTAATGACTCATAAATCAGATACAACATTGTCGCTAAAACCTAGAAGACGATAAGGGTAACAACAGAGGAAATATTGAGGCCATTTTCTTTCTGTCATCAAGAAGTAGAAAGAAAATTGAGTTTAAATATTTTCTCTAGAAAAATATTTTAATATTTGTATTAGAAAAAAGAAAATGGTTCAGATAACATTGCAATGTTCTAGAGTTGGAAAATAGCATAGGATAAAAAGAAAAAACCTGCATTACCACTCATAATAAGCTGCATTTCTGCCAGATATGGATCAGTGTGTGATGTGTCCAGAAACTCACTATCCAAACACAGAGAAGAACTACTGCTTACAGAAAAGCGTGACATTCCTGGCCTATGATGACCCCTTGGGGAAGACAATCAGCTTCATCTCCCTGGGCTTCACCTCACTCACAGTTGTTGTTCTCTGGGTGTTTCTTAAACACAAAGACACTCCCATTGTTAAGGCCAATAACAGGTCTCTCAGTTATACCCTGCTCATCACTCTGACCCTCTGCTTTCTCTGTCCCTTGCTCTTCATTGGCCGTCCTCACACAGTCAACTGTATCCTACAGCAGAACATGTTTGGACTGCTGTTCACTGTGGCTCTTGCCACTGTGCTGGCAAAAACTCTGACTGTACTTATAGCTTTCAAGATCACAACTCCAGGGAAAATGAGGAGGTGGCTGATATCAAAGGCCCCGAATTTCATCATTCCCATATGTTCCCTGCTACAAGTTGTTCTCTCAGGAATTTGGCTGGCAACCTGTCCTCCATTTATTGACAAAGATGCATATTCAGAACATGGCCACATCATCATCATTTGCAACAAAGGCTCAGCTCTTGTCTTCTACTGCATCCTGGGATACCTGGGAGCACTGGCCATGGGAAGCTACCTTATGGCATTCTTATCCAGGAATCTTCCTGATGCATTCAATGAAGCCAAGTTCCTGGCTTTCAGCATGCTTGTGTTCTGCAGTGTCTGGATCAGTTTCCTCCCTGTCTACCACAGCACCAAGGGGAAGGTCATGGTGGCTATGGAAGCCCTCTCTATCCTGGCTTCTGGTGCATCACTCTTAGGAATCATATTTGCCCCAAAGTGCTACATCATACTCTTAAGACCAGAACGGAACTCACTTCACCACATCAGGGACAAAACAGAGACTAGGAGGTAAAAACTTAAAAACCACCTCCCTTGTTTCTTAAGTTAAATATCATTAAAACATGACTGTTCTTCCCCATCTAAACACACACAAATGAAGGTATAATATGGCATTTGATGCTATAAACTGCTATTTCTTTAAATAACCATATTAGGCTACCTTATAATTCTGTATCTATTTTTTTTTCATGTTGAAATATGTGCTGACTTGACTTCTCCTCTTGCATTTGTTATTATCTTTGTGGTATGATTTCATTTTCTTCAGAAAGGGAGGCAAATTTGTCATTTCCTCCACATGGATGATTCAAAAATTTTATTGATTTGATAGCTGGATTTCAAAAATTGTTTATTTACTCTATAAACTCTGCAAGAGATTAATCATCTATGTAAAAATACTTAAACATTTGGTAAATTTGTCATTCAATACAGCGAAATTGTGTCAATATGCTGCTTGATTTCTGAAACCCTTAAGACATTTCATCAATTTATTATATTTTCTTATGGTATATGATTTTATTCTGAAGAAATCCAAATTCTTTACAGTTTATGTTACATTTCATCATTAAACTATACCAGATTACTACGATATTATATCTATCTTCAGGTCTCATTTTATAGCTCAACTCCAAATGTTATCCAGAATGACAATTTGCAGTCAGTGCATGAAGGTAGTATTTTAATTATGGTGATACATATTAAATGTGAAGTTATAACTACTCCGACTGACTGTGTGTTTATTTCTATTTGACTCTAAACATCTAAGCAGGGTTCCTGTAGTTACATCTTCACAGTCTGTCACCTTTTGTTAAACTGATGCATATTCCTTCAACTCACACCAGAGCTTAGGATAGGCATCCAATCCAGGAGGGCATTTGCCCCCACGAAGGTGAATGCTTCTCTGTACCTAGGACTACAGATGGACTCAGAACAAGACACTGTACCTTGTGCCTCTCAGTGTATTAGGTGTATGTGAACTACGGTTTTATTAACCATGTTAAGAAAGTCAAAGGAGTCAGGAAGAATAGTTCTAAAAGCATAAAGTCACAGAGTCTGCTGACACAGCTGTATTGGCCCAATTATATACACAAGGAGAGGTGAGTATGAGCCTGTCTCATGCCCATCTTCCCTATGCCCTCCTGGGAGTTTCCTGGGTCTGCTCAGCATATAGTAGACTTGCCTCTACAGGCCAAATCATCCAGAGTCTGCCAAAATAGCAGTCTTAGCCTACAAACATGCACTATGAGTGGAAAAGAGTGGAGAAGAGAGGAGAGGAGAGGAGAGGAGAGGAGAGGAGAGGAGTGGGAGAGACCTCAACTTCACCTGCTGGAAGAAGGGATGGCAAGAGACAGCACACATTCAACAACAGAAAGACAAATATGATGTCATCAGAATCTGGGGACTCTACACAAGCACGACCTAAATGTTCCAATGCAGATGAAGAAAAAGAGAATGACTTAAATACAACGTTATGGTAATGATAGGGATCCTCAAAGACGAAATGAGAAAATTCCTGCTGTACCAAAGAATAAAAGGAACACCAGAATTAAAAGAAACTCAATTCAAGGGTACAAAAATCATATTGAGCAACATCATAGAAGAAAGCTTTCCTCACCTAAATAAACACATACCTATTAAAGTGCAAGAACCTTACAGAAAACCAAATAGACTGGAGCAATTGGATTTAACAGACATCTATAAAACATTCCATCCAACCAGAAAGAATATACCTTCTTCTCAGTGCCACATGAAACCTTCTCTAAAATTGATCATATACTCAGCAACAAAGCAAACCTCAATAAACAAAAAAATGGAATAACTCTTATGAGACCACCATGGCATAAAGTTAGAATACAACAACACAAATTTCAGAAAGCCTACAAACTCACAGAAATTGGACAATGCTAAATTACATTACTCATGGATCAAGGAAGAAATGAAGAAATTAAAAATTTACTAGAATTCAATGAGATGGAGACATAGCATACCTGAAATTGTGGGACATTTTGAAAGCAGTGCTAAGAGGAAATTTTCATAGCACCAAGTGTCCATATTTAGAATCTGGAGAAGTGTCACCCCACAGAATTAATAGCAACCCTGAAAGCTCTAGAACAAAAACAAGCAACCTCACCCAGGAGGAGTAGACAGCAGGAAATAAGCAAATTGAGGGATGAAATCAATAAAAATAAACAAAGACAACAATGCAAAGAATCAATGAAACAAAAATGTGGTTTTTTAAGAATGTCAGAAAGGTAGACATTTCTTGCTCCAAACTAACAAAAAGGCAGAGAGAGAGCATTCAAATTAGCAAATCATAAATGAAAAGGGAAGACATAACTGAGGAAATCCAGAGAACCATCAGGTCATGTTTGAAAAACTGTACTGAACAACATTGGAAATTTAAAGGAAATGTAATGCAAATATATTAAGCTACACAAAATAGGGATGCCGTATGATATTTTATTGGGGGAGAAATCACTTACGTGAGTAGCCAAGAAAGCCAAGAACCAAAGGTCCGAATGCTGCTTTCCGGGCTGAAACTGGAACCCAAAGAGAAAGAGTCTCCTCTCCCTAGCTCTTTTATACCCTGTACTTTCTATGTACCTGTGTACACACCCAAATGGGCATTGTCAGTGCTACGGGTATGTAGATCTCTTCCTATAGAAATGGAAGATGTTTCTGGGTAAATTTCACTTATCAAAACTAAATCAAGAACAGATAAGCAATTTTCATACAGCTGTTATCCATAATGAAATAGAGCAGTTATCAAATGTCTCTCAACAACAACTAAAAAATAGAACCGGATTGTTTCAGCAGAGAATTCTACCAGAAATTCAAACAAGAGCTAATACCAATAATCCTCAAATGGTTCGACATAATAGAAGCAGAAGGGTTATTGTAACACTCTTTTTATGTGCTACAATTACCGTGCTACCAGAACCACACAAAGACACAACTAAGATAAAGAACTACAGACCAATCTCCTTACTGAATATTGGCATCATGAACATTGATGTAAAAATACTAAATAAAACACTGGCAAATCAAATGCAAGAACACATTACAGAAATCATCCGCCATGATCAAGTAGACTTCATCCCAGGGTACGGAGATGGTTCAAATGCAAAAATCCATCAATGTAATTAACCATATAAACAAACTGCAAAAACAAAACCACATGATCCCACTAGAAGCTAAAAAAGCTTCTGACAAAATCCAACACTCCTTCATGATAAAGGTTTTGGAGAGACCACGGATAACAGGAACATACCTAAACATGATGAGGACAATATACAATAAGCCATCAGTCAACATCAATCTAAGTGGAGAGAAAACCAATGAGATTGCACTAAAATCTGAAACAATATTTTAAATTTTGTCTAATGTTACTGGACTAATTATTAACTATAGTTCTTACTTGATAACTGTTTTGTTATATATAGTTTTATTGTTAAAGTTAAAACATTTCTTTTTATTTAGACAGAAAAGTGGGGATGATGGGGGAAGTGCTTCCGTATATATGTTTCCCTTATTGGTTGATAAACAAAACACTGTTTGACCTCTAAAGGCAGAAAGATATATAGGGTAAGTAGATGAGGACAATGTGGGGGAAAGAGGCAGAGAGAGATTGCAAAGAGATGTCTTGTAGAGACCAGGAAGATAGGACATGCCAGGCAATCTCTGGTAAGATAAATCCATGTAGAAATACATTGTTTAGTAGTTATGGAATAATAATTGAGATAGATCTAGCTAATAAGGAGTCTTACTATTGGCTAACAATTTAATAATTAATATGTCTCTGTGTGCTTATTTATGGCGGAAGTGCGACAGGACCTGGCAGGACTGAAACCTCCATCTCAAAAATGGATAGTAAAGTCCTTAGAAATGAAATAGAATAACTTGGCATGATGGCACACGCTTTTTATCCAGGCACTAAGGTGTTAAAGGCAGGCAAATCTCTGTGATGTCAAGGACATCCTGGTCTACAGAGTGAGTACCAGGTCAACCAAAGATACACAGTAACCCTGTCTCACAAAAAATAAAAGAATTGTGCAAATACACAGTGGATGGATTACCAGTCAGAGGGCATATAGGGATTTGAACAAGACCCTTGGTATTTACAGTATAGCTTTCAGTATTTTCAAGGAATTACTGTGTCTATGAATAAGTGGTCACATGATTATTCTGCCTTCTTTTGGAGAACTTTCCCTCCTGTTGTTTTTCCTTGTCTATCTTTAAAGTAGTAGAAGTTCTTTTATCTTATTACATTTTCTTTTATTAAAAAGTCTCTGTGATTAAATATACGCAAAAGGTTTTCTTTTGCTTTAAAATTAGTAATGGATATTTTTCCTTTCAAATATTTATTCATTTTATATATATATGAGTGCACAAAGGTCAGATCACTTAGTTTGATCCTCTAGATGGTATTTATGAATGTTTGTGAACCTCCCTGTGGGTGCTGAGAACAGAACTCAAGTCCTTTGATAAAGCAGTTAATTTTCTTGAATACTGAGCCCAGGCAATATGTATTTTTATAACCAGTACTATATTTTAACATTCCTGTTTTGAAATTTTTATGCAAAACTTCATGAATATGAAAGTACAGCAGGTTGCTTTAGCTATGAAAATCATAGTTGCAATGAGAGTCATCCATTACAGACGGAATTGGTAGCATCAAATGATGGCCAAAATTAATGAGCATGTGGGATTGCATGTCACCTGTGAGTAGAGGCTGAAGCATCAAGAGTAGCAAGCAGTTTACTGCTGCTTCAGTGAATATATTTATGAGGATATTATGGTCCATCCACACATCTCCTGGGTCTTTCTCAAGCTACATAAGTCACCACAGCACATAAATATTTGCATGCCCATGTTTGTTTCAGCATTACTCTGAATACTTATGCTACAGAATCAACCTTGATGCTGCCAACAAATGAGCAAATAAAAAAGAAAAATTTAAAATTTTGTTATTTTACCCCACATATAAATAGTCAATATTAACTTTTCCAATGAATTCTTAGAGTTTTGAAAGTTGCATTCAACAGATTATCTCACTGAAATATATACACAGTGATTTTTAACTGTGATGTAAATAAATAGACTATATGTATTTCATGAATGACTGAAACAAAAGATAATGTTAAATGAATAAGATTACTTGGTCCAGACTTCTCTTAGACATATTAGAAGTATGAGAAAAGGCACAACGAGTTTATGTACATACAACATAATTGTCAGCCTGGAAGTATTAAATTATATGATTAGCAGATATTGGGGATGGTACAAGAGATAATCATGTTAAATCAGGAGTCAGACTCAGGAAATTCAGACTTTTCACATCCTCTAGATGCAGCTTTCTCTGTGTGTGTGTGTGTCTGTGTGTCTGTGTGCCCACACACTTTTCCAAAAAAAAGACAGGTAGCATTTGAGTATTGAAAAGACTTGATGGAATTAAGGATGATATACCATGTGAAGCCAGTGGGAACAAAATATCATCTCTCCCACTGACAATGCAGATTCTAGATTACAACCAAGAATAGATTTCTGTGATAATGGTAGCAGAGTTTACATATTCAGCACAGGTCATTTCACAGTTATCATTTCTTCTAAGAAACTCAGCATAAGTATTATTCACAGCTATGACTAGAAAGTAAAATATGTTAAAATAATGTAGGAAATCCAAGATAAAGTAGAAGAAACTGGTCATCACAGATATCTGTGAAAACCAAAGACTGGAGAGGGAGATCATGCTTTAGAAGTCAAATATTCAGTTTATTATCCCATTAATAATGATTTGTTGGGAGGGGGACTGATAGGACTCATGAAGTGTTTGAAATAAGGCAAAAACTTTTAGTTTCTCTCTGGATATTGTTGAATATTAAAAAATCAATATTTAACATGTTAATTAACTGTGATCTGTGATAGTTTTGTATCCAACAGGATCCAGGAAATTTTAGGATTTGACCTGACTATTGGTTCTCAACCCAATGGAAGCATGGATTTGGTTAGATATTCTGTACCTGTCACTGGCACAGTATAGGCCCCATTGTGCATACACTGTGGGTCTCAGGTGTTTCACATAAGAGGCTGCCTCTCCATGGAATGGTCTTGGTGGTATAATGCCCAGTGTGTAGCCAAGAATTCTGACATTGTGGGTTCTTCTTCATCTAAGAAAATCTAATGACCTCATTTCTAGTGGTGCTAGATCATCTTGGGACCTTTCACAAAATGTCTCTTTCCCTAGGGCCTTTTGTCAACAAACATGAGTGATGTCATGGACCAGGAGACTGAACTCTCTCCAGATATATTTATCAACCCATGTTATTCACATGTACTGTGGACCTCAGATGCAAAGCCCCAGGGACGAGAGTATTCAAGATTTATCCAGGCCTAAGAAAACCCCTTGAGAAATATGAATCATGGATTTAGAAATAGCCTCTCATTTGACCAAGAAATAAAAGCATGTAGGAGTAAATGGGAGTTCATTTAATGTGCTTTTCTACATGGCACTTTATGGCGTATGCTCCGGTGTAGCACAGCACAGAGATGTTCAATATGATTTTCCTCTTGTTGCTTCTCAACATTCCACTTCTCACGGCCAGTTTCATTTATCCCAGGTGCTTTTGGAAAATGAAGCAGAATGAAGGCAAGGATGATTACTTGGGGAGAGGCTGTATCTTCCTCCCCAGAATAGTGCAGTTGCCTGTGGCAAATGACTATTTCAACCAAATTTTGGATATACAGTAAGTGACTTTTATGTTTTTCTTGTAAAATGCCATCATGAATATTTCATGAGGAGTCTTGGGTCCTTTTCCTGTTCTTTCAATCTCCATACAAAGAAATGATCCCCAATTCATTGAGAGACCAATTGCAATCTTACCACTTTTAGTTTTCCAGTATGTGTTCTGGTTTTTTTCCAGTTAGACTCCCACTAACAAGTCTAGGTGTGGAGTGAAAGAAGCAGTGTCTACCATGAACCATAACAAAGAGCCCTCCACTTGATTTTCTCCATACTACAGTAGCCAGTGCCATCTCATCAAAAGAAACCACATACAATTTCAATGAATTTCATTCTCAGGACATGCAAGTAAATGCCCTTAGCATCTGTTGATGGTCCTTTCCTCTTGTGTGCTTGTGTGAAGACCACAAATGTTTGTGCCACACATAACTGCAAAGACATTTCACATAGTCATTAACTTACCCCCACAAATCCTTTCATGTGGTCACTCTGCATTCTTTACCAGACAAGAGAATGAAAGCAAGATACCTGTCCCCTGTGAACTCCAAATATAGTCCTCTTTCTTAAAACTTCCCTTACATATCTGAACAACCACTGGTTTTTAAGAATTACAAAGTCCAGTTTCCCACTTTCCCTTTACCATAAAGAATGAATGTATGGATTGGAAATGACATGTTTGTAATTTTTGAAAAGTGAGACTACAAATAATAGTGATTACTTGCTACTTCCCTGGACACTTGCCCGAGAGACAGCTACAGCATATGATATTTAGCAACATTTGAGATCAGGGATAGAGGCATTACCTACTAGCTCATCTTTGCCCTTATTTAATAATCATGTTTCTTTCTTCTTTATATATAAGTTGTTTATTCTCTGACACTTGTGTCATACTTACCTCTTATGCCTCTAATGCTTCTTATTCAGTAATTTTATGAATTACAGCTGCATATTTTACCATTGTAGGCACTGTATACATGCCGATTTTGTTAAATGCTGGTAGTTGTTTTAAAACAGAACACTTTAGTTTAATAGGCAAATATGATATCTCAAATCACTGATTTTTGCTTAATTTTAGTGTGATGTAGTTAGTGTTACAGTTGCACAAGTTCTAGTCTCAAATTTCTTTGGCATTTATGGAAATTCCAATGACACTTTTTGTTTCTGTTGATAAGGATTATTTTAAATGTCTATTTTTATATACAAAGTCATGATAAAAGTATGATTTCTAAATGGAAATCAGATTGTATTTAACTCTGAATAAATCATTCAGAATAAAGGAATATTTTATGTATATTAGTCAGAGAATATGAACTGTCAAGAAAGAAACATGAGTTATTATTCTTCCTGTAAACATAAGCATAACATGCTAATATTATCTTCAAACTGACTTGTTGCCGATTTTTATTACAATACAATTAAACATCCCCATACATATTACACTTTATATTCTTCTATTTTACAAATAAGACGGTATGTCACTACAAATGTCAGTAGGATACCAGTGTGGTGTTAGTGTAACTGCAAAGGTATTCTAAAGATTTGACCTAGAAAAAAAGTTAGTCAGATATATCCAGGGTGAATATATGACATGTCTGTGTAAATGTGAAGTAGTCAAACAATACTGTTGTGAGGTAAATGCATGAATCTCTGCACCCAAGACCTGCAGCAGGTGTATCCTTGTGCATTTGAGACCACTCTATATTATAGGAAATTGTCGTTCAAAACCATGTGATCTCTGCCCTTTTGTGGTCTAAACTGACATAAATCCTGTCAAACACACAGATGGATGCAGGCATATTCATCTTTAACCAAACACATCTTTAGTGTTTCGATTTATTTAACAATAAATATTTAAAAAAGATTTTTGCTTGAAATAGATAAACCAGAATGAAAAAGCAAGATGAAGTTAGACATGAGGACTATATTGTTCACTAATTATCAGGAACTGTTAGTCCATTAGTCAAATTTTCCCATTTAAAATTTATTGTGTACTCCTCTGTTAATCTTTGAAACCTTTAGCTAGTTCAGTAGTTTTCTTAAGAAAATAATAAAACCTCTTTAGCTAACACTTCATGTATATTTATTATATTAATTGATAATTTTAAAATGGGGATTGTCATGTCTACTCTTCGTTCAATGCCTGTGAACTTACCTTAACTTCTAAGGAAGCTCTCAAAAACCAGAGAGTGAAAATGCTTTCTGAGGACGATGTTAATGGCACATCTCATTTATGGAAGATCCAACCCAATGGGCACTAAAGCTTTTGAAGTTTCCAGGTCCTTATGTCTTCCTAACCTCATAACAAAATATATTTGTTTCAATATTTGCGAGAGGTTGGGAATATCACTCAGTATAGGACAGTCCTTGTATTGACTACAATCATCTATTGATCTCTGCCCATATTAAACACTGTACCTTTTTACAGAACAGCAGCTGAGAACTACAAGTTTGCTCTGGCCTTGGCTTTTACCATGGATGAAGTCAACAGGAACTCTGATCTATTACCAAATAAATCTTTAGTATTTGATTTCTCAGCAGATAATTGTATGAGCATGTCTCAATTGTACAGCCTCAAACAATTTTTGGAACAAGATCATGATATTTTTCCTAATTATATCTGTGACGAAGGTATCATGTGTCAAGTGACGCTTACAGGACCAAACTGGGAAACATCTGCAATACTTGGGACAATCCTAGACCTCCACAAAACCCAACAGGTAATTTTTTATGGGTTGGGTTTGACTGAAATGGTGCTTCCATTGTTTCCATTCTCAGATACTAAAAAGGTGTTAGCCTTATATTTATATCAATGTATATAGTTCGTGAGTATTATTCAGAGACTGATGGGCCTTGTAATTTTCCCTGTTTGAAATAGAAATAAGGGAAGAAGCAATAGCTAAGGGGATTAGGCAAGGTAGTTCTCTAGAACTCTGCAGAGAAAAATGTCTTTACAAGTTCTTAGGAGTGCATGGTACTTCATGATGTTCCCTGCATCACAGGTTATTCAACTTACCTATGGACCCTTCCATCCAGTCCTGAGTGATTATGAACAATTTCCCTACCTGTATCAGATGGCCCCGAAGGACACATCTCTAGCCCTCGCCATGGTGTCCATCACACTTCATTTCAGCTGGACGTGGGTAGGGCTGGTCATCTCAGACAATGATCAGGGAACCCAGTTTCTCTCATATTTGAGAAGAGAGATGGAAAAACATACAGTCTGCTTTGCCTTCATAAATATGATCCCAATCAACATGCAGTTATACATGTCAAGGGCTGAAGTGTACTATAACGAAATCAAGACATCATCTACAAATGTTGTTATCATTTATGGTGACACAGACAGTACTCTTGCTGTGAGCTTTCAAATGTGGGCATCCCAGGGTTTACAGAGAATATGGGTCATCACCTCACGGTGGGATGTGACTATAAGTAAAATAGACTTCATGCTTGACTCACCACATATGACTCTAGCTTTTGCACACCATCATGGTGAGATTTCTGGTTTTAAAAATTTTGTTCAGACATTGAGCCCTCTCAAATACACAGATGAATATCTTGCAAGGATGGAGTGGTTGAACTTTAACTGTGAAGTCTTTACTTCCAACTGTACCACACTGAAGAACTACTCATTAAGAGCCTCTATGGAATGGTTAGTGGTACGGACTTTTAACATGGCCTTTAGTGATGGTGGTTATGACATATACAATGCTGTGTATGCTTTGGCCCATGCACTACATGAGATGGATCTTCAACAAGTAGATGCTCAGCCAATGAACAATTGGAAAGGACGTGGTTCTATCTGCTTGAAGGTAGTGTTTTTTCTATTGGATAATATTTGCTGTCAACAATGTCCGAGCATTTTTTCTGCTGAGAATGTAAATCTAGAGTTTGGTAGAAATCTCTAATGCAAAGACAAAGGGAAAGAAGACACAATGAATCAAGGACAATCAATGATTTTGTTACTGAGCATCTGAATGGCATTACCCCTGTCCTAATACTGTAAACATTATCAGTTCTTTGTCACGAATCCTCTCCATGATTAGATGAGGTCTTTGTACATTAATTGTCAAGTAAGTTGCAGTCAGTGTAGGGGATGTTTTTTGTAGGTGTTCTCAACTGATTCTTCTCCCACTGTCACATCTGGGGAAGTCAATTACCATGCACAGGCACAGGCAACAGTTCTGTGATTCAGTTTGTACATACATGTGCATTCATGTGTGTGAATGGATGATTCTCAGTATTTGTGTGAATATTTGTATTTTTCTGTACGATTGTGTGTGTATATGTTTTCATATATGTTTAATGAGTATCTGTCTTCCTGTGCAAGTGAGAACAAATTTGTGTCTTTTTGTATGGGTATTTTTTCTGTGTGTACCTTCCTGTGTGTATATGGCAATGAATGTGTCTGAATGAGCCTATTTGCGTATTTGTATGTTTCTGTCTATGTGCTTACACATACATATATTGGTATTGTTGTGTCCATATGTATATGTGTGTCTCTGACTTTTGATGTGGGCATAAATTTTTCTGTTTGTCCATGCCTTTCTCTGTTGGTGTTTGTGCATGTTTGTTTTTCCCTGTATGTATTTGTGTATATATGTATTCCTGTGAATGGGTTTTCTGTGTTTCTGTATGTATTTTTGGATGCACATCCCTCTCTATGTTTGCCTGCATTTATATAAAAATGGTAGGGCATGGGTGTACAAAGAAGTTTGATTCTGTATTTTGTGGGTATCTGTATGAATGTGAGTCTGTGTGTGTGTGTGTGTGTGTGTGTGTGTTTGTGTGTGAGAGAGAGACAGACAGAGAGTTGCAGAGAGAGAGAGAGAGAGAGAGAGAGAGAGAGAGAGAGAGAGAGAGAGAGAGAGAGAGAGAGAGAGTTGCATACCTATGTTCGGTGTCTGCATGTATGTTTCTGTTTGTTTGGCAGGTTCTTCTAAGGGAACTAAAATTCTAGGAAGATTATGATAATCTTATGCCTCCATTTGCTTTCACCAATTTTTCTCCCCTGGGTCCCTTCAATAATGTTGTCTTTAAGATAAAATTAGAATGTGTCTTGATTTCAATGAAGGGCACACATATTATAAGATGCTGCATGTTTTTCAGCTGAACTCATTTCTGAAGAAGACCCACTTCACTAATCCTGTTGGGGACAGAGTATATATGAACCCAAAAGAAGAACTTCAGAATGAGTATGATATTTTCCAGATTTGGAATGTCCCACATGGTCTTAGATTTAAGGTGAAGATAGGAAAGTATACCTCAAATTTTCTACATGGTCAACAGCTCCATGTATATGAAGACATGATAGAGTGGGCAACAGGAAATAGACAGGTGGGTCTGATCTAATTCTACTGATTTCCCTTGCACAGCAGTAACAATGTCAAGTTGGAACCATTTGAGCTTCATTGTGGCTTAATGTAATAAATTGTCATATTATGAATCAATATTTAGCCACCTACTTTGTTTTTTCTTTTTTCCTTTTTGATGTGATACTTGGTGAATCTTTTGAGGATTTCCAACATGCATACTGTGCATCAGTATCATATCTGAATCTGTTTCTGATTTTAAATATAAATATAAAACTGGTTGTAAAAATGATTTAACATTGTTTCCAGCAAAGTGAACAAAATTCTCTTGGTACCAGAAGGATTACAAAACAGTGATTTCTTCCCTTATGCTTAATCTTTGGCACAGATGTTTTAAAATAGGCTCCTGTAAGGATGGAGTAAATTAAAAACACATGAATCATGAATTTTTATTATTTAATTTTGTTTAACTATTTTTATATAGAGTTCCTAAATTGTCATCACCTCTAACCATAAATTAACAGTTTATGATATATATTAGATATTCTATTTTCTTCCTTTTTTGTGAGTATGGGTGTTTTGTCCTCGCGTATGCTTGCAACTGCTGTCACTGTGGTTCATATGGATGACAGAAGACATATTTACTTCTAGGAAATGGAGAAAGCTTAGTTCCACACAGTGGCTGCTAGCAATAAATTGTCAATCCTATTCATGAGAATAGCATTGTACTGAATACTGAGTCATATCTCCAGCTCTGAATCATTCAGTATAAAAGAAATTTCTCAAGAGAGATACCTTGCTTGCTTGTGTTAATATTTTATAGTTCATTCAAAGTGATAATGGAATGTCTAGTTTTCTTATCTGTAGTTGGAGCATTGGTAGTAATAAAATTTTGTTTTGATGACATTTATAAATGGGATATCCCATTATTGATCATGGATATTTTATAGGGTTGAATTCTGATGTGGGTGGTTTTAATGTATCCAATTCAAACTGCCTAGTGCAAATTTGGTTGATTTTGAAAGACTGTAACTTCAGGAAAGTATTCAAGCATGATCTGAAGTGAGATCTCAGGTTGCCTAGATAGTATGAAACTTACAGTTTTTGTTCTTTCTCCAAATGTGAGGAGGTTCATTCCCAGAGAAAAGAACATATGAGCTGAATGTGTAGTTACCGAGCTACATATCCATTTAGAGGGAAGCAATGAATCCGCAGGTCTATTCTAATCACCCCTCACTTGAGCATTACAGAAACTCCCACTAGAAAAATACTGGGGATTGAAAGCAATTCTACCAGTGCTCTGCTCCCAGAAATGCAAATTGCAATGCAGAAACAAACAAAAAATAAATACACAGGAAGATATCAAAGAAACATGACTCCAAATCCTACAGTCATAGACTTAAATGAGAGTATGCTCAATGACAAACTACACAATAAATTAACAGAATGATTATGAAAGTGTTATAGAAAAATTAAAGAAGACACAAATTACTTCTTGGAGGAACAATGGGATCATGATATCTTGTATATAATTAGACACTTAATGAACATATGACAAAACATTTCAATAAAGGTACACAATAGGTAAAAAGGTTTTAAAAATCATTTAAAGGTAAAGTAAAAATATATAGTAAAAATCTCAGGAAAAATTCTCACTAATAGAACACTGTAATTTGAAGGGAGGATGTGAAACTTGAAGACCAGGTGTAAGAATTAGAAAATTCAAAATTTTACAAAAATAATACAAAAGGACATCAAGAAAAGCATAGGAATTCAAGACAATATGATTAAAAATAAAATTTACAAACCATAAGCCCAAGAGGAGAAGGACTCACTAAATTCTTCAACATTGTATCCAATAAAATGTAGGTGTAATTTTCTGAAATACACCATGATATGTGGCTTTCTATATGCAATAGTCACTTAAATATCATCACGAAAGAAGGAGCCCTTGAATTATTTTTATCTAAAATTGCTTTTGTAGAAAAGAATGAAATCTGAGGGCTGCAGGAGAGAATTCCAGTCATAGAAACACTACATCTGGATATCAGCAGATTCTACTGAGAACACTCTTAAAGGAGGGGAGTAAAAGTGATATATTTCAAATAATTAGAGACATATGCCACAAACCCTGTTTACTATACCAATCAAAAATATCCTTAAATATAGAAGGAGGCAAAACAAATTTCAGTAATGAAGACCATTACAGAATCCATAACAAATGAAGCAACACTATTGAAGTACTTGAAGAACACCTTCAGAATAAAAAGCAAGATAATCTCAAGAGGTCAAAGGAACATAGAGCCAGCATTAGAACATCAGTCAGAAAATAAGTTTTATAAAAGTATCAAATATTCCAGGCACTGGTGGCGCATGCCTTTAATCCCAGCATTTGGGAGGCAGAGGCAGGCGGATCTCTGTGAGTTCGAGGCCAGCCAGGTGTACAGAGTGAGTTCCAGGACAGCCTCCAAAACAATACAGAGAAACCCTGTCTCGAAAAACCAAAAAAGTATCAAATATTGTAATAACAATAAAAGGGCAATAATTTACAAATAATTTCCAAGTAGAATTGAGTGTTATTGGTCATATTTTCAAATCAAAATGCACAGACAATAAAAATGGTTTAAAGAAACAAACAAACATTACTTTGTTACATTCATGGGGAAAATAATGTGATAAACCTTCTATAAAAGGGGGGAAAGCATTCTATAAAAGGAAATTGAAAAAAGTAAAGCTAGAGAACAGTCTCTTGATGGACATGGATATAATAATTCTGCCCGTAATGCCTCCCAAGATATCCCAACATCACAACAGAAAGATAAGTCTCTGCAACCAAGATGACTTCAATCCAGGGATGTAAGCATGCTTCAGTATATGCAGAAGTTTAAGTAATATACCATATAAGTAAACTCAAGGATAGAATACAATTATTATCTACAATTGTGCAGAAAGGGCTCTTTTTTAGTTTTTTTTGTTTTGTTTTGTTTTTTTGAGACAGGGTTTCTCTGTGGCTTTAGAGGTTGTCCTAGAACTCACTTTGTAGACCAGGCTGGCCTCGAACTCACAGAGATCCGCCTGCCTCTGCCTCCCGAGTGCTGGGATTAAAGGCAACACCCGGCGCAGAAAGGGCTTTAAAGTCCAGCCTCCATTCCAACTTAAATAAAAAAGCACACACACAAAAGAAGCAAAGCCTGACAGAATAGAACAAACACATCTTCACATATTGAGGATTTCTGTGGCAAACATATTCACCACATTGTACAACATAGAGTGAAAAAAACAAAGAATATCCATTAAAATGAGATAGAACCAGGTGACTTTGTGTCTTTGTGCATGTCTTTAATTCATGCCCTTTGGACACACAGGCAGGCAACCCTTTTAATAGGCAGTCTAGCCTACACAGTGAGTTCCAGCAAGACAGAGATCCACATGCAACCCCTAATGTTAATGAAATGAGCAGAAAATTCACACTTTTTCAAGATAATCCTTGAAATATTATCAAATTAAAAATTAATGAAAAAGGAGACATACAAACAATGAAGGAAGGAAATATGGCCTGCTCTGCATGGGGAGTTTAGGTAAACCAAAGATGCTCACTGACCCTCTTTCCTCAAAAACAACAACAAAAGAAGCATTGCAGTTATCTATATTTGTGAAGAGCATTAGATGATTCTATGTTTAGGAGATGCTGTTGTTTTCACATAGAACTTAACTCAAAAGAAAAGATTCAAAGTGAGCAAGCAAGAATCAGAAACCATCTAGTGCAGCATATAGATGTCCATCACCAGGTTCATGGTAATACAAAGATGATATATACATTTTTAAATTCAGAAATCCATCCATTAACTTTAGACAATCTAGCTTTACTCAGTGCCCCCTGCTTTTGCATTTGTAGTCTTTGTAGAACGTTCCACACTGGGAAACACTACACCTTCCTACTCACTACATATCAATTCAGCATTCTCACCAAAAACCCCACTCTGGGCTCTGCCTATTCACCTCTTTGCTCTTAAATCTGTGTTTGTCATGCGTTGCTGTGCTATCGATTTAATGTGTGTTGTCTGAGATTTTAGGAGATATTTCCCCTATTGGAGAGGCCCATTCCTCCAAGCTTGGTATTCTGTTGCTGTGATCAAACACTGACCATAAGTAAATTGATAGAGAATGGGTGATTTGGCTCATGGGATACAGTCAAGGCAAGATAAGTCAGGGATCTGAAGATTTCAGCTAAGACATAGACCTTGAAGGAACACTGCTAATTGGCTTGCTCTGCTTGTTTTTCTCATACAGCTTTGCTAAAGGGCAGCACGGCCCATTAACAATTAATAAAATGCTTCACAGTTAGGATGACAGACTGCTCTGAAAAAGAGAATTTTTTTATTTAAGCTAATCTACGTCTTTTGAACTGTACATTTTCAATGTGTTCATGCTGTTGGTGTGTATTAATTCACCTCATAAATATCTAAACATTGCATATAATAAAGGTATGAAAGGAGTAGGTGGAACTTCTGATGTCAGCACGTATCTAATTTTCCTCAGATGCCAACCTCTGTGTGCAGTGCTGATTGTGGTCCTGGATTCAGAAAATTCTGGCAGGACGGAATGTCAGCTTGCTGTTTTAAATGCAGCCCCTGCACAGAAAATGAAATCTCTAATGAGACAAGTGAGTATTCAAGGCAGTTATAAATGTTTCACATTGATCATTCCTCCCACCATGCACACTGGCATAATGAAGGGTTCTAAAAGGGAATGACACAAATGAAATATATTATTTTCCTGTTAGGCTTTATAGGAATATAATACTTAACCATTGTCCCTGTATAAAACTCCTTATGGCTTTGACCCACATCTTGACTCATTGTAAATTCATGGCAGGGGGCATTTTTCAAAGAGACAGTTTTGATAATCAATGTGCAGCATGAAAGAATTTTATAGAAGGTCTCCTTGAGATTAATCTCTCTAAAATTACTTGTGGATTAGATTTGGGTTGAATCTTTCCACACATTTTTTCTTCTTTTTGCGTGTATGTGTTCCTACATAAGTTTATGCATGCCATGTATGCATAGGCACCCACAGAGAACAGAATAGGACAATGGATCTGATTTACTATGTAATCAGATCCATTATTATGTAATTTATTATGTAATGCTGGTAATCAAATTCAAGGCCTCTTTAAGATGAATTAAGAAAGAAAATTATTACTTGCTTGAATTATTAACTCTAAGAATGAGACAGAAGACTACCTACTTTATCCAGAAACCTCTTATCAAAGGTTCGTCTTAAAGGGAAATTTGGGAAAGTGGGCATAAGTATTAACACATATGGAGAATACATTCAATATTTTTATATACATCACCCAATAATAATGTCACAATTAGCTACAGTTATTCAAATAATGTTACCTTTTACACACACCATATTAGTCAAATGATTAATCAGCATTGACTAAATATAAATGGTAGGCTAACAGTTTTCTCTACTTGTGAAGTCATCCTATATAATAAAATAAATGTCCTTAAGGGATATTTATGACCAGTGAGATGACAAAGCAGTCAATTCCCTTGCCACTAAAACTGATGATCTGAGCAAATCCTCAGGATCAATGCAGTGTAAACTCCATGAACTCTCCAATAAAATATATCCCAAAGTAATTGAGCTATTTTAAATATAAACCATATAAGAATAGTGCTTATTTATGTAAAATTAGAAAAATGTGTTTATTATTACTTTGTGTATGTGTGTGTATGTGAGGTTGGTGGTTATATGCACATAAAGGACAGTGCTGATGAGAGGAATCCAATGTCTCTGCAGTTAGTTTCACACAGTTGTGAGACACCTGATCCTATGACAGGAACTGAATTCAGGTCTTCTTGGAGACCAGCACATTCTCTCCCAGACTAATAAACAAATTAACTAAATAAAAAGTACATAAAATATTGTTCTAGATAAACCCCTTAGATATTGGAAGTCCACTATCATTGTCTGCAATTCAGGGCAATGGCAATATGGTTTCCTCCACATTCTATCATGGTTATCAAAATTATAAATAGGGGACTATTCATCAACACAGCATTCTATGTTAACAGTCTGTCTTAAGGCCTCTCCTGTTACCTTTATCATCTTGTTTATCCATATTTATTTCACCATTGAGTACATTCACAGAGTCTGGGTCTCACAGACATTGAAATTAGAGAAGGAGCAAGGTGTTGCCTGTTCCCACATGGAGCAGAATATAGATGTAGAGGCATTTTAGTGCTAAGTATTTACAGAGCTTTCTACTGTCAGTGATAGTCTACAGGTTCTTCTGAACAAGACTTGGAAGTTTGCTGTTGTTACTACTAGGGGAAGACAGAACTAAGGCTGTGTTTATGATGTATTTTTTAATTTTGCAGTTGTCAATCATTATTCATCTCTCACTTTTACCCTCATAATTGTTCCATATAATCCCAACCACTTTCAAATTCATCACATTTTTGTTACTTTTATATGTATATACAACTATAAATATGGACACACTCATACAACTTGTAAATAACATTTAGAGTTGTTTTTGTTTCAATGTGTTTGGTCCAGTAAATTTGAACTAGAAAATGTAAGAGAATTTTGGTACAATGAGAAGACACAGGCTCAATATCTCTAGGGGACAGCATTCATAAAAGTAGCAAGACCTCAGAAGGCACTGAATCCATGTGATACGGGATTTTAAGAACACTCAGAGAAACTGTGGTGTATGAATTTAGCATCTTTGAGTTAACCAATGTAAGTCATTTCTTCACATCCCCGAGATTGTACCACAAGATCCATGCTTCCTGTTATCATGTCACATGATCACATCAATGTACCTAAATAGACAAAAACATAATTTTTTACTTTTGTTCCCAATAGAGATAATGAGCATTATATAATGGAAACATTTCTATGCAGCAAGGATCTTCAAAGACATCGTCAGCAACAAATGAAGACATTGCAATGTTTCTGCAGTACATGTAACTGAAATGCCTTGTCAATAAAAGTACAGATGGTGAACTAATGACACATTATCTCTCCCTCAGATGTGGATAAGTGTGCAAAGTGCCCAGAAGACCAGTTTGCTAACAGAGAGCAGAACCAGTGCATTTACAAAGCTGTGGTCTTTCTGAACTATGATGATCCATTAGGGATGGCTCTTGCCTTAATGGCTTTGTGCTTTTCTGCATTCACTGCAGTGGTTATCCTGGTCTTTGTCAAGCACCATGACACTCCCATTGTTAAGGCCAATAACCGGAAGCTCAGTTACATCTTGCTCATCTCACTCTTCTTTTGTTTCCTCTGCCCTCTGCTCTTCATTGGCCGTCCAAACTCAGCTACATGCATGCTACAGCAAATCACATTTGGAGTTGTATTCACTGTGGCTGTTTCCACTGTGTTGGCCAAAACAGTTACTGTGCTTCTGGCTTTCAAAGTCACAGCCCCTGGAAGAAGAATGAGATACTTCCTGGTTTCAGGAGGCCCTAACTACATCATTCCCATCTGTACTCTCATCCAAGTTATTATCTGTTCAGTCTGGTTGGGAGCTTCTCCTCCCTCTGTTACTGTTGATGCTCACTCTGAGCATGGCCACATCATCATTGTCTGCAGCAAGGGTTCAGTCACTGCCTTCTACTGTGTCCTGGGTTACCTGGCCAGCCTGGCTCAGGCAAGCTTCACTGTGGCTTTCTTGTCCAGGAATCTTCCTAACACATTCAATGAAGCCAAGTTCTTGACATTCAGCATGCTGTTGTTCTGCTGTGTCTGGATCACTTTCCTCCCTGTGTACCATAGTACAAAGGGTAAGGTCATGGTCGCTGTGGAAATTCTCTCCATCTTGGCTTCTAGTGCTGGGATGCTGGGATGCATCTTTGTTCCCAAGTGCTACATAATTTTGATGAGACCTGTGAAAAACATCTGCAAAATATCAGGGAAAAATCATCTTCCAAAAGTGATAGTTCATTAATTCGAACTGACAAACATATATTGACTTCATGGGCGGTGGTGGCGCACGCCTTTAATCCCAGCACTCGGGAGGCAGAGGCAGGCAGATCTCTGTGAGTTCGAGGCTAGGCTGGACCGACAGCCTCCAAAACAATACAGAGAGACCCTGTCTCAAAAAACCAAAAAAAATTATTGAATTACAATACAAGACCTACATCTTTTAGAATGACTCTCACTGTTTCATCTAATGATCTTGCTTAGCAGTATCATAGCTGCAACTGTTGTCTATGTTGTCTCCTATAAATTATCACTCAGTTACTGATTTTAAAAGACCTAAACATTGGACTATAGTGCAGAGTGGAAACATTCTTTTCTGCTCAAAAACACAAAACTGTTCAAAATGAATGCAATGTTTTTTATTTAATATCAGAGAGAATGAATGACTTTGATGGCAGTTGAGTGTTCAGAAAAAAATACAGAGAGATAAATACTCAGAGTTAAAACAATGTTCCTCCTTATGATGGAAGGGAAGAGGATCCTGGTGCATCCTAAGAGTTAGAAGAGTAGAACACAGGAGAGAGAGGGACATTTCGATGAACAAATGGAAAGAATATTTCAGAAGCAGGATTATTGCATCAGCAGTTAATGTCATTTTCTGCTCTTGCAGAGGGCCTTGATCAATATGCATCTCCAACCTACTCTTCAAAATTATCTGGGACAGTATATCTAGGGGATCAGATGGCCTCTTCTGGGCTTCAGGATTACCTGGACTCACATATGTTTATAAGGACACACACACATACACACACACACACACACACACAGACACACACATACATACAGACACACACACATACAGACAGACACATACATACACAGACACACACACAAACACATACATACAAACACACACATACACCACACCCCTAAAATTATATAGTATTTTAATATGAAAAAATATTGAAGACTGTTCAAAGGGATTCAGATTTTCCATGTACTCTTAAGATATCAAAATTAGGAATAATCTACAGATTAAGGAAGTGCCATGAGAAGAGTCTGTGTTTTGTTCATGATTTGACTAAGAATCTTTGATTATTATTGTAGAATTAGAGAAACAGATAGGGAACTGAAAAGGAAAGAGCAGCTTGTTAAATGGATGTCTTATAGTATGTATGAGTTTTTCATGATACTGACCATCAAAAATCTGTGTATCTGTTAAATTTCTATTGGAGGAAAGCATTGGGCTTAGTACAAGCTGTACTATAGTAGGAGTACACAAAATATTTTTTAGCATAAATATACCCAATTCCAGAATATAAGGGTTAGATTTCGTTTATAAAATATATTTTCATTTCCTGCATTTTCTAATACTCATACAGAAACCACAGAGACCAAAATACTACTTTGAATACTAGGAATTGACATTTTGAATATTATTAGTTACCATTTGTTTTCTGGGATCTCGATCCAAATCCTCCAGAACTGATACTGCTCTTAAGTGTTCTTGATTAGATATCAATTGAATATCAAGGGTTAACAATTGCAGACTTACTTCTTTTCTTGAATGCTGAAGTGGTGGGCTCATTAAAGTGACCTCTAGTAAGGGACTGTGACCTTGACCTTCTTTCTATTAGGCTGGTGTTACCCACAAATATTTTATACTAACATGAATTCATAACACGAGGAAGCCATGCAATGTGCAATGTGTCATGAAAATTAATTAAGATTTTTTGGGGTTCTCAGCCTTTTAAACTGTTAGGTTAGCAACAGAGAGATGTCTTAGAATTGAAGAGCAGGCTTGTAAAGCACCTCGGTTTGATTTCCAGTTGTAATATCATGGCTCACAAGTGCATGCATGTCAAGTTATACAAGGTTTGAAGTGAATAGTCATAAGGATTGTATGTAGTGCACACATATACATGCAGGCAAAGCACTCATACATAAGAATAAATATTGAGGAATGTGATATTTGGTAACTGCGATACCAGTTTTAAATGATTAACAATCAGTAACAAAATTCTACTGTGTGCAGTATCAAAGGACCTAGTTGGCTTCTTATTCTGGCATATTAGTCTTTCTATTGATTTTTCACACATCATATGTTGGTCAAAATCCAATTGTAAGCCAATTGATTAATCATGAATGAGAAAGAGAGAGAGACACAGAGAGAGAGAGAGAGAGAGAGAGAGAGAGAGAGAGAGAGAGCTAAAGTGGGGGAGGACTATTAGTCCTATTCAAGGGATTACATGGGAGCATAAAACTACCTATTTGAGGCCTCTGAGAAGGAGGCTGGCCTGGCCTAATTGGCAGGGGGAGGGGGGCAGCACTGGAGGTCAAGAGCTTTGCATTTCGCAGTGCTGTTTGAGGGGCGCTGTGTGGCTGGAGGAAGCAGAAAGCAACCTAATTTCCAGGGGTCTCTGGAGTGAACCATGTTGAGTTCTGCCAACGGTTAGCAGATCCACCTGGGGAGCTACGTGGAGGATTACCTGGACTCCATGGAGTCATTGCCTTCGACCTGCAGAGAAGCAATGTCTCGCTGATACAGGAATCGATGCCAAATACCAAGAGATCCTGAGAGAATTGGATGACTACTATGAGAAGTTCAAGCATGAGACAGACGGCGCCCAGAAAAGGCACATGCTGCTCTTCATACTGAGGGCCCTGATCTGCAGCCCGGAGCTGGGCGATGAGAAGATCCAGACTGTAAATCAGATGGGGGAGCTGGTGGAGAACGGCACCAGGCAGATGGACAGCCATGGGGAGCTCTTTGAAGCACACCAGGACATCAGTGACAGCACCAGCGGAAGCAGCAATGTTGTTCAGAACAAATCCAAGAGTTAGGCAATCACTCAGGCAGACAAGCAGAATAGCAAGTATTCCAGGAGGCAGTGAAACAATGAGAATCAAGAGAATGCTTCTAATAATCAAAACCATGATGACATCACCTGAGGAAGGCCCAAGCAGAAGACAGCAAAAACCTCAAAGAAGAAGAAATGGTCCAAGGCCAAAGCAGAGAGGGAACTTCTTCCACAGTCCTCCCTATTGTCCACAAGGAACCCATGTACTATCAGTGCAATCAGGTCTCCTGTAGAGAGATGATCCGCTGCAACACACCATCGTGTGGTTCCATTTTTCTTGTGTGGGACTCAACCATAAACCAAAGGACAAGTGGTACTGCCCCAAATGTCAGGGGGAGAATGCGAAAACAATGGACAAAGCCCTGAAAAAGTCCAAGAAAGAAAGGGCTCACAACAGGTATTTAGTGGATATTCACGCTAAAGAACAGAAACTGCCGAAATATTTATGGTGTCTCTGCCTTTTTTGACGTCCAATGATGGTCACACGTGTATTTTTAGAAAATGGTAGGAATAGATACTCATCTTGGGATGGCAGAAACAGCCAGTGTCTTCATATTGTACCTGTAAGAAGACTGTGTCTACAGATCGGCATTTTAGAAACAACAAGTATAGGTTCAGATTAAACATGTCAGCAAATGTCAGACTTGGGGCCAAGGCCCCACAGGGTCTCTGAGTTGTTTGTCAGCTGATAGCCACAGGTGTATCCTGTTTTCTAGTCCTGGCTTACTGCCCCCATATTGCCCCACTGACATCAACATTTAGCAGGAGGAAAACATGCTCTGTTCCACCTAAGGTTTCTCACCGTCTGTATATTGTATGTCTGTAGGTCTCTGCATTTGTTCATATCTTCCACAGAAGGAAGCTTCTCTGATGGTGGCTAACCAAGGCAGCGATCTATGATTATGGTGGAATGACATTAGGAGTTATCTTATAGCTACACCCTCACACATACACACTCACTCCTGGAAATAAGGCAGCACATGCTTTTGCTTAGTACAAACAGCTGGACATCTGGTCTTTATTTCCTGATATCTTGGACTTGC
>NW_024434452.1:0-522 GCF_017639785.1 Mesocricetus auratus | reverse complement strand
TTTGGAAAATGGGAATCAACAAGATCGAGCAAGTCCACTGGTCATCATAGACCCAATGATGCACATTCATACAAAGAAAACTTTGGGTCATTATTCTCATAACAGCATTATTTGTAATATCTAGATCCAGGAAGAAACTTACATGCCCATCTTCTTTAGAATGGATACAGAAAATGTGATAAATTTACACATTGGAAAAAAACAATGGAATCTTGAAATTATTAAGGAAATGAATGGAACAAGGAAAAAATCATCCTGAGAAAGGTAGCCCAATCAGAAAAAGATTAATATAGTTTTTACTCATATATGGATTTTAGACGAAGAGCATAGGTTTACCAGCCTGCAATCTACACAGCCAGAGATACTAGGAAACAAGGAAGAACATAAGAGTAGCATACAAGGTCCCCTAAGCATGGGGAAGAGGAGAGGGAGCTAGGAGAAAGGGAAGAGTTGAAGAGGAGGAGAGAATATAACATGAGAATTCAGGAAGTCTGTTTAAGAATAGAGGAGGGGAAGATAATA
>NW_024434451.1:0-563 GCF_017639785.1 Mesocricetus auratus | reverse complement strand
CGCTATTGCCATTAGAAGATGGCGCTGACATCCACTGTCAGTTAGAGTTAACTGTCGCTGTCAGTTGGAGTTAACTGTCGCTGTCAGTTGGAGTTAACCGTTTAAACTGTGCCTCTCCCGTGACGTCATCTGGGGTGATGTGCAAACCACCAATCCCGGCTCTACACATCTCACTCGGAGCTCCTAGGCTTATATAAGGGGCTGGGTTTCTTAGCTTGGGGTCTCCCTCTAAGAAGCTGATCATCTATCTCTCAAGATGCATTAAAGCTTTACTGCAGAAGGATCCGAGTGTTCTGCGTCGTTCTTGCTGGCGAGACGGTAGCGCGGGACACAGGATAGCCAAGACAACACTGCTCAAAAAAGCAAGGTCACAGTCCTGACTTTTAGTTCTGTTACATCTTGGTATTGCCAAAAAATTGACAGGTAGCCCAATGGAATCAAATAGAAAACCCTGAGATCAATCCACAAACCTATGATCACCTGATCTGAGACACAGGAGCTAAAATTAAACCATGGAAAAAGATAGCATCTTCAACAAAATTATTGTCCTAACTGGATATTGG
>NW_024434450.1:0-605 GCF_017639785.1 Mesocricetus auratus | reverse complement strand
CGACTTTCTCCTGGGAGATAAGTCATCTTGCATGAAGGTTCTATGTCATGATCTCCTTCCCCCAGAAAAAAGACATCGGACTGGTCAGGACTTCCTCTGGGGATAAGACCCTGGAGAGGAGCTTTGTACATGTTCCGAATTTGCACATGGGGATTTGACCTCTATCTCCACTCCAAAGTTGTGGGTGTCCTATTGCTTCAAAAATAAATGAATAGGGGGAGATGTGAGGAGCCGCCCTCGCTATCGCTATTGCCGTTAGAAGATGGCGCTGACATCCACTGTCAGTTGGAGTTAACTGTCGCTGTCAGTTGGAGTTAACTGTCGCTGTCAGTTGGAGTTAACTGTCGCTGTCAGTTGGAGTTAACTGTCGCTGTCAGTTGGAGTTAACTGTTTAAACTGTGCCTCTCCCGTGACGTCATCTGGGGTGATGTGCAAACCACCAATCCCGGCTCTACACATCTCACTCGGAGCTCCTAGGCTTATATAAGGGGCTGGGTTTCTTAGCTTGGGGTCTCCCTCTAAGAAGCTGATCATCTATCTCTCAAGATGCATTAAAGCTTTACTGCAGAAGGATCCGAGTGTTCTGCGTCGTTCTTGCTGGCGAG
>NW_024434449.1:0-681 GCF_017639785.1 Mesocricetus auratus | reverse complement strand
GTCCCCGCCTGAGACCCAATCTCACCTGAAGCTGGGCTCGCTGGGTTGGGGTCTTGGAGGGGCTGATCTCCTTCCTGTGTGGGCGGCTCTTCTGGAAGCCGGGAGCTGGCCCGAAGATGGAGGGGGATGGGGGCTAGGCGGGCGGTCCTGTGTCACACTTCACAGTCAACATAGGTTGAGCAGAGACTTCCATGCTGAGTTGTAATGTTAATTGCAACCTGTGAAATAGGAAGTGGATCACATGTTCAGGACTCAATGAATTTGCTGCTTACTTCACAAATTTATATTCTGATATAACTTAATAATTTTTAATTTTGTGACATTTCATGACTACTTGTTAAAATTCCCCTGGAGTACTGTCAATTGAAAAAGCATTCCATCCATAAATTTCATTACCTAGAGAAATGTAAGAACTACAGAATTTGGAATATTTGTAAATAACAATCAATATTTTGGAATATCATAGTGATGCTTTCATGTTCATGTGTGACAGACTCCAACCATAGTAACTATGGAGTGGGAAAAATAAATGCAGTTACAATTTAATAGAGAACTATGTGTTTTGACACATTAGCAGAGGATATACATTGAAGTTGTGGGTTTGGTTGTTTTAGCATGTATTAGATTATGACAGATAGATGAAAATATTTACTTAAAATCCTTATCAAGTTCTCTTCCATT
>NW_024434448.1:0-1107 GCF_017639785.1 Mesocricetus auratus | reverse complement strand
GTTAGTTTTAAAGAATTTACTAATGTAGTTTCTCACACAGAGTTATTTCGGTAGTTTTCCAAAAGTTATGCGTGTAGTTTCAAACTCAGTGTTCTATCTTTAATTTTCAAGAAGTTACAAATATAGTTTCTCACACAGAGTTGTATTGATAGTTTTCATGAAGCACACATAGTTGCTCACACTATGTTGTATCGTTAATTTTCAAGAAGTTAAACACGTAGTTTCTCTCACAGTATTGTGTGGTTTATTTTCAAGAAGTTATACGTGTAGATTCTCACACAGTGTTGTATCATTAATTTTAGAGAAGTTACTAATGTATTTTCTTCAACAGAGTTATTTAATTAGTTTCCAAGAAGTTATGTGTGTAGATTCAAACTCAGTGTTGTATCGTTTGTTTCGAGAATTTACGAATATAAATTCTCACATGGTGTTGCATTGATATTTTTCAAGAAGTTAAACACGTTGTTCCTTACACAGTGTTGAGTGGTTCGTTTTCAAGAAATTACACGTGTAGATGCTCACACAGTGTTGTATTGTTACTTTTCAAGAAGTTTTGCTTATTGTTTCTCACACAGCTTTGAGTGGTTTGTTTTCAAGAAGTTACAATTGTAGATTCAAACACTGTGTTGTATCGTTAATTTTCAATGAGTTAAACACGTAGTTTCTCACCGTATTGTGTGGTTTGTTTTCAAGAAGTTACACTTGTAGATTCTCACAAAGTGTTGTGACATTAGTTTTCAAGAAGTTACAAGTAGATTCTCACACAGTGTTGTATCTTATGTATTCAAGATTTTACACTTGTAGATTCCCACACAGGGTTGTACCATTAATTTACACGTGTAGATTCTCACACAGTATTGTATCATTAGTTTTCAAGTAGTTTCGAATATAGATTCTCACACAGGGTTGTACTGTTAGTTTTCAGTATGTTAAAATTACAGATTCTCATACAGTGTTGTATCATTACTTTTCAAGAAGTTATATGTGTAGATTATCAGACAATGTTGTGTCCTTTATTTTCAATACGTTACACATATAGATTTAAACACAAATATTATACACTGTGACAACACTATAGTGCATTGTGACATCACAATTATACATTTT
>NW_024434447.1:0-17927 GCF_017639785.1 Mesocricetus auratus | reverse complement strand
CAATAACTGTGACAATATTGTTAACAGATATTTCATTAATTTAATGTTATTGAAGATGCCATTTAAAACAATTTAAGCTGCTAGCTTTTTGTTTCTTATATATTTAATTTTAGTGGTAATGTGAATTCTAAATTTTCTATTCAAATACCTTGTACAGCATTTCTAACATTTACCGATGACTCTTACATGGAATGTGGAGTATTGGCTGTGTTAAATATTATGTCACTTATAAAGGAAGATAATCCAGAGATTTTTTTGTTCAATGTAATGCAATTATCATAATTGGTCAAAGTGCAGAAAACATTGTCTATGGGGTGTTCAGTTATAAATGAGATGAGATATCTGTATCATTTGCCTACTTCCCTCACTTTCCTCCCACTCCCTTCTACCCTGCCCCCACCACGCCAAGGGTCAGGGAACTTTGTGAAGGAGGAGGCATGGAGATTGTGAGACCACAAAGTCAGGAAAGACCAAGGCAACAGCGTCTTCAGCCTGTGACAGTGTCTCTGTCCTTAGGGACTCACAGCACATAACCTACAGACTGTCAAGCCAGTCAATAATCTAGCATGATTGTGGGAGGGGTCATGAGTCTCCACACCTACCTGAGGAATTATGGAGAGTTGATAGCTTTGGGGGTTAGCGAGGATTGGCTTTCTCAAAAACTGTGACCTTGGCGAATCAGCCGTGCACCTGTGGATGGCCCCACAGTTGGATTGCAAGTTCATCTTAGTGGATTATTAAAGAAAAACAAAGAGGACACAGAGTTTGGAGGGGGTGGGGAGATAGATGGTAGACATAGGAAGAGTTAGGTGAGGAGTGGGGTATGAATATATGAAAAATGCATTGTATTAATATCTCACAATGTTGATAAAATACTATATAAAAAAGAGGACATGGTGGATGTGGAGATTGGTCTGGGAGGAACCTGGAGAGGAGTCAGGTAGAATATGATCAAAGTACATTGTACACATATAGGAAATTATCCAAGAATTAATAAACATATACTAAAAATACATGACTAAAGGACAGTCTTTTAATACCTCCCTTCCAATCTAAATCCCTTTTATTTATTTTAAGGGTTTTGTCTCTATGTGCCAGACATGGGCTAACGTTTAATGTGTGCATATGTTTAGAATCTGTATAGAGAGACATTATGGCTCATTTCTAAATGTTTACTTGGAGTGTCCCGTCTTTTCAATATCACATGTTTTCTCTCATCAACACAATTAAATTCATGTATGCATGTGTATAGTGATACATGCATCAAAGTAAAAGACACAATGTTTAGGAAAAAAGAAACTAAAGGGTGGTGGAAACAAGAGAGTAATGAAGGAAAATAAAGATGAATATCATGTTTTTCCCATGTGTAGAGTCTACATTCAATTATACATGTATACGTGTGCGTGTGTATGTGTGTGTGCATGCGTGTGTGTGTGTGTGTGATGAAAGTAGAAGAGGAACTGTTTGTGGGTAAGAAGAGGACCGGGTAGAAAACGAGCAATGGAGGGCAATGTTAGTGTATACGAGTAAAGTACAATGCTAAACATGTGTGAAAATGCCATAACTAATCCATCATTTAGAATGATAAATAAAAATAGTATTACAACTATAAATATTAATGAAAAAGAATTATTTATCTAGTAGTGAATTATTTTTCTAGTAGTGAATATTTTTGGTTGATGTATTTTATTGGATTGATGATAAGTCCTTGTGCTCTTATATTGTCAAATTTTTAATTTCATATTTATCATGTGTGGGCTTTTATGTTGTTAAATGTCTTTTCTGTCACACATCTTGGTAACTGCTGTTCTTTTATTTTCTCCTACTAATACAGTAAATTTCATTGGTGTATTTTTTTGAGACAAGGTCTCACTCTAGCCCAAGCTATTTTGAAATTCACTGTGTAGCCAAAGCCGGACTCAAACCTGTTGCCATCCAGTTGTCTGGGCCTTCTGAATGCTAGGATACAGGCATATACCTCTAGACCCAGCTTCAGTATTTGTATTTAAATGGAAATTGTCTTGCATTCCTAGGATAAGCTATGCTTGATATTGGGTTTTTCATACATTCTTTTATTAAAACTGCTAAAATTTCATGAGAGGTTTGCATCTTTGTTCATGAGGCATACTGGTTGGTAATTTTTCCTATGCCATCTTTTATTTCTTCATAAAAGTAATGTTGGACAAATTAAATAAATATGGAAGTTCTTTCTTTTATGTTCTAAAACAGCTCTTGTCAGGTTGCTGTAGCATTTTTTCATTGGACACAATTAAATACCAGCTGAGCCAATGAACAAAGTATGACATTTCAATGAGGCAAGTTATGGCGACTGGTGCACTTTGGGAGATTCAACTTAGTCCCAACACAACAGCAGATTGCACATCCAAATAAGGGGATGAAAGCATTTCTGCCTCTTCAAATCTTGGGAGTGTCAAAATGGTGCCGTCTTTTTCTGTGTATAGTGTCTGGGAAATGAAGTGATCAAGCTTCTTCTATATGTAACTAACATTAGGTCTTCAATCCCCCCTACTTTAGGGAACTACGTAAGGCCTTGTCTGTTGTGAGTGCCTCCAAGAAGGAGCAGAGTACACAGATAAAGAGACGCTTGATTCGGAGACCGAGAAAGATTATGGCTACTGCCCCTAAATCTCACATGCATCTCAAGAAATTGACTGTGGAAGAAGGAGTTCACAGTAAGTGTCTTTCACTAGATAGGGTACCTGAACTTGGGGAGTGAGACTGAATATTTCTATCATCAGTCCCATCACTGACTTGCAGTGTGACCTTCAAAAACTCTCTGGTGTGTAAGAAAAAATCATTGTCAGGTACCAAGTGTGTACAGGAAGGAATTATTTGGCAAGGCATTGGGGAACAGAAAAGATCAATAATGAAATGAGACCTCAATATGGGTGTGGGGTATGTTAGAAAGGAGATAGTAAGGGAGTAAGTTTCAACCCATATGTGACTATTTTATAGCTGGAAAGAACATGGTGCATCAGCTCCAGGCCCAAGTTGACACAGCAACCCAGGAGGTAAGAAGAATCTGTTGCCCAAGGGGGATTTTCCCATCAACCATTGCCCAGACCCTTTCTACTATATCCCAAAGACAGTTTCCATTTCTAACCCTATGACTTACTACTCTTGTGGCACTGGAAAAAATCACTTCTTCCTGGACCTCAGTATATTCAAATCAGAGTAAAGGATAAGGTTGAATGGTCTTCAAGGTTTCCACAACTCTGACTTATGTGTTCTTATTTTCATCCAAAATACACTCATCCTCTATCTCTTTATGGACATCTGGGTGCCTGATACTCATCTTTGATCTCTGCCCCTTCAGGATAGCCCTCAAGGGCCTGTGCTGCTGAGTCAGCCCCCAGAACCAACATCTGTGATGTATACTCCAGAGACCATGGGGCAACAACTGACGGTTTCCCTTTCTGGGGAGCCCTATGGGTCCTCTGCCATGCCAAGCATGTGAGTAGGACAAGGAATATGGAATGTACTACGTTTGGGGATTTCCAACCTTGTGCTTAGTGCCATGGGAGATAGCATCAGGAGGATGATAACAGGAAGAAGGAGGTAAAGGAGTAGGGAAAGGAGAAGTAAGTCAAGGGCAGATAACTCTCAGCTTTGACAGTTTCTATCCATGAAGGTCTGGACAAGTGACTGTTTTTCCAAGTCTCTGTTTCCCAGCAAGCATGTTGGTGAACATAGTCTACATCTATAGCACTGAAAAGAGAACACAAGGTCTGTCACACAGTAGGCCTTCAAAGTGTTAAGAATGTTACTACTTTTTAACAAATGAAGAACAAAGGTCCTGTCGAAATCTGGAAACATTATAAGGAGGGCCACAGGGAAATTGTGTAAAGGACAGAAGAAAAAATTCCTAGAGGTGAACTTGAATTGTCTTTCATGGTCAGAGGTGATTGGAAAAGTGGAGGCAAGATGCAGTCCCGGAGAAGGGATGGTACTCCCATGCCTTCAGCTACTTTCAAACCAGAACACCGACACTGTGATTCACCAACATCATCTTCTTCTTCTTCACATAGCCCTGGGAGGAAAAAGCTAGTACAAACTATTGTCTCAGAGATGCAGGTAAAAGAGGGACAGAAAGGAAAATGAGCCAACCAATAGAAAGGACTTGTCCAAAGCCCAAGGATAAATATCCATGCAATCATATGGATTGCCAAATCTCAGTATTGCAAATTCTTGGTACTTTGTCTACTAGTAGTATATTTCCATGAGTATTTTTTAATCCCCTGGCCCTTTATCTTCTTCCAGGTGCCCAAGCCTGATTCTTGAGCCCTGTACCACCACTGACCCTATGCTACTGCAGCCACAGGTCCTGGCAAAGACGTTGGATTCAGAGCAATGGGAGGTTGGGAGGCTTTGGAGATGTGAACACAAGTGGATTGGACGGAGTTGGGGGCAGCTGAGAGAAACTGGGTACTAGAGGGTCACTTGTCATAGAAGAGGACACACATTTGCCTAGTTTTCATTCTCTCCCATCCTTTCTTCTGTAGGGCCCCAGTGCCTCCAGCCAGGCTTCGGTTTCTGCTACTTTGGAGTGGCAGGAGATGCTGGAAGCTGCTGAAGCTCTGTTGGCTCTGAAAAATTCTTCGCAGACACGTCACCAGCCCCGTGGCATGCCAGGTATATAGAGATATTTGGCAGAGGGAAGCTTTGTGATGAGCTATGAGTAGCTAGGAACCTAGAAATGGTGTTTTAACTACCTTGGAGCCAAGCATTCAAGTTCCTAAGGCTGACTTGAGAGATGGTGCCTAGGGGTTACTCAGTGAATCTTTAAGTTACTAAATGTTTTGCTCTATATAAATTGTCTAGTGCCCTCACATCAAGAAACAGGTAGACTGAAGTCCCTGAGGTAGCAGGAGTAGAACTGGCTTCCAGTGTATAGTTGTGTCCTAATCCACTATAGACTGAGGAGGACATACACAGGGGATAAGGGTCTGAAATGGAATGAGATCGTGATGATGATTTCAAGGTATTTTCCATGTAGATATAGAGCCTCGACAGCCTTATCAGGCTGAATTTTGCCAGTGAATTTCAGTGATCAACCCATACAGGAAGGGCTTCATGAGATCAGAGGAGTATTACATGACTGAGAGACTGAGATGGACTCTGGCCACTGCTCAAACAAAAACACTAAGAAAGATTGGTTTGTGGGTGGGAAACCATTCTGGGTGGACATGCTGAAACAAAAGGCAATTGATGAAGCTAGAGAGATTAATTATCACTGAGGTCTAGCAGAGTAGGTGATGTAGGATAGGCCAGCAAATCTGTGGGGATGAAGAGATAGAGAATTTCCCTGACTCAATGAGGGTCATAGCTAGAAACCCAAAGTTTGACCAAAAGGGATTTCTGGTTATGCCTGAGGGATGGTAGTGTTAAAACCAGAGATAAGGGATTCTAGTAGGGATTGGTATATTCCTAGTCTTGCCGACAAATCTGAGATCTTGTAAGATACAGCAAAGATGAAGAGAGAGCTGAGGAGAGTAATGCATATAATTTGGCTCTGGTCTTTGTCTTTCTGTCTTCAGGTCCTGCTGGAGAGAGAGGATCCCGGCCTGCCAGCTCTGGTTCACTGCCTTCTGGACATCTTGATTGCATGTCCCTCTTGACCTAAGAACCCAAACTGTGAGGCCTTGTTACAGCACTGCCTGTTTGGTTCCTGTTTCTGAACTTGCAAAATGGCTCCTGTCCAAAGTGCTCAATGTGTTTTTTAAGCATTCAGGTATTTTATAAGCTTTCAGATCCTTTTTATGATGTAGGGCAATTACTTGGCTTTCCTATCTTCTTTATCCCCATCCCTTATTTCTTTGGAAGCTGGGGGCTTTTTATGTGTCCTATAAAATGCTTTGTGCAATCTAATATAATCAATCAATTTATCAGTGGGGTTCTGAGTGGTATCAAATGCCAGTGTTTTCCTTTGTGTGCACTCGCACATTTATCTGTGCACTGCTGTACTTACATATGTATGTGGAAACATGAGGATTTTCACAATGCATCTAGATTTGTGTGTTACCAAAATAAATAATTTTATAAGGCACTAAGACGTATGGGTTGTTTGTTAAGCAGCATATGGTAAATATCAAGGAACACTACTTATCCAGTTAGCTAAAAATTTGTTCTATTAAAGCATCAAGCAAGAGGTTCAAAGAACAAATTATCAATCACAATGTCTTTCAGAATTACACAGCCCCTTTGTTTGCTACCCAAGTCAATATTATGCAGTATTCAGTGGCCCCTTCATCCCTGGATGAAGTTCTATATCCTCTAATAATGTTCAAATAGTTCAGAAATGGAGACCTTACCAGACAGAGAGAAATTTCAACTGGACTTTGTTAGATGCACTCATTCTCCCTCTTTCCTTCCATGCCTTTCCTCATTTCATCATAAATGACTGATGATGATATCTATTCCTGCTATTCATTTTTTCTGTTGCTCTGCTAATCAGAATTCTGATACTTTCCATCTATGGTGGAGAAGCCAACATGCAAAAGCAATTAGATATGGAGCAAGACTGAAGAACATTTCATTTCTCTTCTACTCCCTTGACCATTTGCATAGATAAATTATCACTAGGTCCACTCATTCCCACTAGCAGATGATTAAGGTCAAGTATTCCTGAAAGAGTATGTAAAGAAGAGCTAAGGTCCTGCCATACAATGGCATCCCCATCATGTGTTGGTCCCATAGCTGAGTTATTTCTTCTGGATCTGTAGGCACCACTAGGCAATGTTTCCCATTCTGAATGCACAAATGCATGTATGGTAAGTGCAATTCTTGTATGATTTTCTAAATGAATCATTATCAGTATTTAACTTTTCATTTGAAATCCATTTAAGATTTATATTCAGATATAGTTTGAAGAAGGCATCCTGTTATACAGATACCATGTGTCGATCATTTTCCAAAGTAGATGGCATTCATATTATGATAGTCAAGAATACATGGACTCCAAGACCCATGAAAAGTGTAGAGATCAGTTGAGAAGTCACAGCACATAGGCTATGATAAAAACAAGAAAGAATTCTAGTTATGGGTGTAGGAAAATTCTCAAGTATGTCTCTCTATGCCCCAATCTCTACTATACATAATGTAGAATAGCAAGGAGAAATCTGGAACACTTAACCCTTGTACTGGGACTGACATGGTAGACTGGCTTATGGATTCAATGTTCTGGGTTGTACAGCAGCTATATGACAAACTAGTTTCTATCTTGCCTGACTTGGAAAGCTTAAGGAAATTGACTGGCAGTTGGAAGCCCCTCACAACAGGCCAGCAGCATTTAAAAGCTGCAGGTCTAAATGCAGGCACCATGGGAACAAGAAACTAGGAAAGGATATACAGGTGACTGAGCCTCTGGCCCACTGGCAACAGACTTTCCTATATACTAAGCCAGTGTGCAGTCTTGGTAAAATGCTTTCTTTAAACCCTCTGAAATCCTAACAAAACACTAAAAGGCTATATGTATCAGTAGATATATAACAAAACAATTGCAAAAATAAATTAAAACTCCAGAAGTTACACTGAAAGAAACTCAGGACCAGGAGGGACATCAAAAAGAATTTTTTAAAAATCACCATAACTGTGTTTGATAAGTTAAAAGAGAACACAGTCAAAACAATGTTCAAAATAACAACAAAAATGAAGACAGAAGTTGAATTTTGAAGACTCACATCTGATATTTTTTCATTTAATTTTATTAGATCTTTTTATTGTATTTTATTTTATATTGTGTGTGTTTTGCCTGAATGTATGCATATGCTCCACATCCTTGTTTAATGCCTGTGAGGCTTTAGAAGATGGTCTGGAGTTAGATAGTTATATTCAGATATAGTTTGAAGAAGGCATCCTGTTATACAGCTACCATGTGTCGATCATTTTCCAAAGTAGATGGTATTCATATTATGATAGTCAAGAATACATGGACTCCACTAGAACTTGAGTTACAGATGTTTATGAACCACCATGTGGGTGTTGGGAATCAAATCCAGGTCCTCTGTAAGAATAGGTGTCTTCTTTTCAGGCCCTACACTTTCTGATTTTAAACCACAGTATAAAGTTACAGGTATCACAGTATTCTGATATTGGGCATACATAAAAGACAAACACTCCAGGACAATGTCATAGTGTCCAGAAATAAATCCTCATCCATATGGTTAAAAGACCTTTGACCGGGGTGCCAAGCCCTCTGAATGAGGGAGAGTACTGCCTCAATAAGACACATTGGAGAATCACAAGGAAAGAATGTATATTACATCATCTAAAAATTAAAATTTACCTAAAAATTACCCCAAAAGAATTAAGGCACAAGAAGAAGAAAAAAGAGTTGCTGTATTTAAATTTGTCTGCCTTTTCTCAGAACAAGACAAAAAAGATATTCCTGCTATTTTCTTACCAGGCCATCTTTGATTATTGAAATCATTGCTTTGGGAACAATCTGATTAGTGATCAATTGTGATTGAAATAAACTATTTTAGAATAGTTTCATATTTACATAATAATAGTATAGTGACTCTCCAAAATCGTGTAGCAATTGTATCACTTTTGAAGTGATGTTCACACATATCCATGTATGGTTATTAATCACTTTGTCTACAACTGGAAGAACAATTTGAATGATTAGTTTAATACCTGTGTAAAGCAAGCAGAAACAAACAATATGAGATATATAGCACCACTATATGTGGGTTAAGATTCATACCAATAAGAAATGCACCTTTCCGAAGAACACACACACACACACACAAAGCATTAGAAATGTAAATCCTGGCACACTTACATACCTATCACAAGAGAATGGAGCAGTGAATAATAGGGAATTAATACATAAATAAAGGATTGCATTATGCAGTTTGAATATAACCCTGTGAAGCATATAAATTATTGGCTTTAATTCAATCCTTAAATTTTGAAGCCTTGGAATCCAAGAAAGTAGGCAACAGGGGAAAAAAACTAGAATTAGAATTCTTCACTGAGCATCGGTTGATCATGTAATTCAGATCATTTTCCCACTGAAGCAACCCATACACAAGCACTGCTAAAAATGACAGGTAGTAAAAACTTCCCAGGTGAAGACCCTGCAGAAGTAAACAGTTGGACATCAGGCTCATAATAGGAATTTGATAAACTGAGTACTTGATAGGGTTTCATGCACCATCTTGGGGCCAACAAGACAAAGGAGCCTGAGTCTGACTGTTCCCTATTTTACAGCAGGGAGCACAGAGGGGGCATAACCTATTCACTGGAGCAACACTGGGAATCTCAGTGAATCTTAAGAACTTAATCTTCGATGTCATGTGAGAGTGACTGTGTAACGCTATGGTCCTAAATCTACAGGAAGTAACAGTTGAACATCTCTAGACAAATTGAAAAAGCAAACCTTCAATAACATAAGTTGTATTAATTACTTTTGCATTGCTATGATAAAACACTGTGATCAAGGTAACTTAAAAGAGAATGGGTTATTTTGGCTTGTCATTCCAGAGGGTTAAGAGTCTGTTATGGCAGGGAAGCACGGCAGCAAGCAGTTGGCATGGCAACTGAATCATGAGAAAGCAAAGTATAAATGGCCCGAGTCTTTAAACTCTCAAAGACGGCCCCCAGTGACATACTTCCCCCAGCAAGGCCACACCTCCTAAAACTACTGAAATAGGGCCACCAACTGGAGACCAAGTGTTGAGATACCTGAAATTAGAGGGAACATTTTTTTCATTCAAACCATGACATTACACTCCTTAGCTACCATAGTCTCACGGGCATATAATAGTGCTACATGCATTTTTGGGGGTTTTTGACACAGGGTTTCTCTGTGTAGACTTGGCTGTCCTGGAACTCACTCTGTAGACCAGGCTGGCCTTGAACTCACAGAGATCCACTACCTCTGCTTCTGCCTCCTGAGTGCTGGGTTTAAAGGCATGTGCCACCACTTCCCATCTGCAAAATGCATTTTGTCCAATTTCGAAGGTCCCCACAGTCTTGTACAGTCTCAACACTGTTTAAAATCCAAAGTCTTTACTGAGACTAAAGGCAAATTCTTAATTGCACCCCTGTAAAATTAAAAAGCAAACTACATATTTCCAATATATAGTAGCACAGAATGTACATTACGATCTCAAAATGGAGGAATAGGAGCAGAGTACATTACTATCTCAAAATGGAGGAATGGGAGCAGAGTAAAGAAATACTGGATCAAAGCAAGACTAAAACCCACTAGGGTAAATGTCAAATCCTATAGCTTAATGTCTGATGTTAAGACTTTAATTTCAAAGGGCTTACATGGTCCTACTCCTTCAACTCTCGTCTGCAACATATAAATCTTCCTGGGGCTGGTCCTTGTATTTAGCTCTCTTTTGACTAGTATCTCATAGCTCTGGCATCCCCAGCATCTTGGGATCCCCATTACAACCAATGCTTTAGTTTTACAGATACACCTAATGGCCTGTCAGGCCTCCATACATGGCTCCACTGCCACATGTTACCTGGACTAAGTAGCTCTCTAAAACCATGAAGGAAAATCCCATAACCCCTTTATCTTGTATCCTTCATGACTTTAAAGCCAACATCACATGGACAACACATCCAAGTTTAGGTGTCATCTTAGGATGAGTGAAATGCTGAAACAGCCGGAAGAACACATAGGCAGTACCCTACAAGATATAGGTGTAGGAAGGGACTTTCTTAATAGGATTTTGTTTGTTCAGGCATTCGTTCAAACAAGTGACTTCATAAAAGTAAAAGACTTTCTATAAAATAAAAGAAACAATCTAGTAAATAGGAAGTCCCTAGAGTGGAAGAGAATGCTTATTTGTTACAGATCTGATTGAGGATTCATATCCAGAATATATAAAGAGCTTAGAGCCAAGGGAATGAGTGAACTATGGTTCCATGCAAGAGTTCTCAAAAGAAGAATAACATTGGCTAAGAAAGATCTTAGCAATTAGAGAAATGAAAATTAAAACACTTTGAGATTTCATCTTACTACAGTCAGAATAGTTAACATAAAAAACAACTGACAGCAAAGTTGTTAAGCACATGGGGAAACAGGAACCCTCATTCACTGTTAGTGGAATTGCAAATTTGTTGCAACCCATCGGGACATTATTGTGAATAACTCTCAAACACTAAATACAAACATACTATATGATCAAGCTATACTACTCCTAGACATATGCCATAAAGACTCAACATTTTACTCCACAGATAACTGCAGCTATGTTCACTTACACTCTATTTACAATAGTTAAAATGGAAAAATTGTAAATATCATTCTGATGAATGGCTAATGAAAATGTGGTGCATATATGAGATATTGTTCAAATGTAAAGAAAAATGAAATTTGGCAATTAAGGTAGTCATCAATCTCATTATAGGGGAAGGGCATCAAAGGCAGCCTCTCCACTACTGTCTAGATTCTTAGTTGGGGTCATCTTTGTGAATCTCTGAACATTTCCTAGTGCCAGATTTCACTTTAAACCTGTACTGGCTCCCTATGTTAAGGTATCTCCTTTTTTGCTTTCCTCTGTTCCTCCACCATAAGAAAAGAAAAATGAAATTTGCAGGTAAACTGATGGATTTAGAAAATATTATATTGAGTGAGATATTCCAGGCCCGCAAATAAAAGTGCCACATGTTCACTCTTATTTTTGGATCCTAGCTCTGAATCTTTAGCTGTGAGTACATCACTTGGCGTAACGGCAAAAAAGGGAAAAGGGATCATAGGGGCAGGGAGCTCTGTAGAGAGGAGTAACAGGACACAGATGCTATGAAAAAGGAAATGGGCGAAATGGTGAGGGATGGGAAGGCAACATGGGGGGAGAAAGAGAAGGACATGGAGTAAAAAACACTAAAGTTGCCTGAAAAGATTGTAGGAAATCATATTATTTTATGTTTACTTAAAATTTTACACACACACACACACATACACACTCACACACACACACACACACACACACACACACGAAGTTATGCCACTTGGGGGTGACAATTGTTTCCTTAAGAATCATTAACTATAAAAAAATCCAACTGTGCCGGACATGTGAAACTTCCTTGTGAGTTGTTGGTTGGGGGCATCCAAAATTATAAGATGTGGCTATTACTATTAATTGCCTCCCAAAAATTTAAAGTAAGACCCCATTACTGAAAGACATCATATACTTTTGGTAGAGCAATTGGAAGAATCAAGGTAGAATTGACATGAAAGCCTCCTTCCTGAGAAGTAACTTTTGTGTTATTGGAAGGAGCTACGCAAGCTGCCAATGGAGAGGAACAATCCAAAGTTCCACCCAGCTGTAATGCCTATGAACCCCAACAATGGCCAGAATGGCACAACAATGGGCAATAGTGGCACATATATTGTGTGGCTAACCCACAGCCATCTAATTGGACTTAAGACCCACTCAGTAGGAGGGAATTCATGCTTGGTACTGTAAACCTAGACCACTCCTCCTAGCTGGTGAAGCCATAAACTCTAGAAGAGAACCCATTAATACCACTTTTCTAAATCAGTAAAAATTCTAACTAACATCCTGGAGCCTTCATCCAGGGACTGATGGAAGCAGAGGCAAACATCCACACTTAAATACTGAAGAGAACCCAAGGAACCCAGCGACAGAGAGAGAGGAGCAAAGAGCAAATTGGCAAAGAATGGGCTGGCAAAACCAGCAGAGACAGCTGATCTGAACAGGGGAGAGCTCCTGGACCCCAGACCGACAGCTGGGAGGCCAGCATGGGTCCGATCCAGACCCCCTGAATGTGAGAGTCAGTGAGGAGGCCTGGGCTACCTATGGGGTCCTGAGCAGTGGATCAGTGTTTATCCCTCGAATACTAACAGACATCGTGTGTCCATAACACAAAGAGGGTTGCTCTCTCTGCCTGGACTCTTAGGGAAGTGCCTGGACCCTACCCTGAATGAAATGATAGACTCTAGATATCCCCTATGCGGTAGGAATTGGCAATAGGGTGGGAGGATGGGGGGATGTGGGGTGCGGGAGGAGGGGAGGGAGAGGGAACTGGGATTGACATGTAAAACAAGCTATTTAAAATTAAAATAAAATAAAAAAGGTTCACAAAAAATTCTAACTACATTGTAAATACTTATCTTCATATTCATAGAATAGCTGTAACTCCTCACCAAAGAAGCTTCTCTTGTAGCAAAAAAAAAAAATTACATAAAGCCACACCTGGTCAAAATGCAAAGAGCATTGGAGTGTGGGGTTTCCAGCCCTAACTGATACATGTACAACACAACTCCTATAGCTAGGGCTCAGGGAACACTGTGGAAGAGAGTGGGGAGAGCCTATAAGAGTCAGAGGACCATGTGTGACAGGGAAGCTCATCCAGGAAATCTCAATTGCATGGTTGCTAAAGAAGACATAAAAAACTACAATACTTATTGACATGTCAATATTAATGGGGAAACTCTCACTGTTGTGGGTAGGTCACTGGGAAAGACTGCTTGGACATGGGATTAAGCCAATGGAAAGTCTTTACTAGCCCCCTGGCAACTACACTGGGTTGTTGGGATCCCAGTATAGCCCATTTCTCAGGGTGAGCTTTTAAGCACATAAACCACATTCTGGGCTGACATACTTTAGTTAACAAGAACAGTTTGCCAGAAGCAGAACTACCCAAGCCACAAAGAAAGGTTAGTACATTTTGAGATTTTCCCAGAACTATATGGTCCTCTGTTTCAGTTTATGGCAGGTGGTGCTGTCTATGTGCTGAGTTTTACGGGCTGAGTGATAATTTCATCAATCGTGCTAGAGTCTTGGGGCCTACAAAGTCTGGGGCCCTGTTACATCACAAGACTTAACCCCAGAAGAGTTACAGGTAATTAATAGCTGAAAAGATGGAGAATTGCTCTTCTCCAGGGCAAGATCCCCTGATAAATTATCCAATTACAAGGGTTCTAAGCACAAACACATATGAGCAACACTGAATTATCTCAGCAGGTTGTATGGATAAACTTATATGAACATACATGTATAAAACAATTGTAGCTTTTAGTTCCAGCACTTGGAAGGCAGAGGCAGGTGGATCTCTGTGAGTTCGAGGCCAACCTGATCTATAGAAAGAGTTCCAGGACAGGTTCCAAAGCAATTCAGAGAAATCCTGTCTTGAAAAACAAAAAAATCTATTGTAAATAAAGAATAAGAGGCTATGAATTTGATAAGGAATGAGAGAGACACAGGAGGAGAGAAAAAGAGGGAAACAATGATGTGAACACAGTACTCATGCATGAAATTGTCAAAAATAAACATTTAAATGCTTTTCATTAGCAATTACCTTTTTATGTATTTGTGCATTGTTTGACCTACACACACACACACACACACACACACACACACACACACACACAGAGCCCCATAAAGAGATTAGACTTTTTCTTTATTCATTTACTCTTTTATATCTCTTAATAAATATGTACATTTTACAAAGGATGTTGACTTCATTGGGAAAATAAAAAGAAAGGCCATGAATTTGAAAGAGACCAAAGAATGGTATATAGAAGGGGTTGGAAGGAGTAAAAGACAGGCAGAAATAACATATTATTTATATATAATATATAATAATTGCATATATTATATGTTGTATTATTATCAGTGTTGGTTTGAATGAGAATGACCCCCATAGGGTTACATGTTTGAATATCTGGTTCTCAGTGGGTTGACTGTTTAGGAAAGATTTATAAGCAGCTATGGCCTTATTAGAGAAGGTGTGTCACTGGGGTGAGGGATGGCTTTGGTGTTTCAAAAGCCCATGCTAGACCCCGTCTCATTTTCTCTGCCACCATTTTGTAGTTTGGATGCAAGTTCTCAGCTACTTCTCCAGAACCATGCTTGCCTGCCTGCTGACACAGTCTCCACTAAAATTATAAGCAATATGTCAACTAAAAATATCTTCTATAAATTGCCTTGGTAGTGGTATTTTGTCATGCTGATAGAAGAGTAACTAAGACATAACCCCAAAACATAATAAAAACAATTTTTTAAACTGTGAAAGCACATATCAATTATTACCTTCTTTGTGAATTTTTATTGCAAGATGAGGTCTTCCTATATTGCCTAGGTTAGCCTTGAACTCTTGACTCAAGTGATCATCTCACTTTAGCCTTCATAATTGCAGGAACTATAGGCACCAGCATTGCGCCTGGCTTAAACTGTCTCCTCTCAGTGTCTGTAGAATCAGTCTTTACATCAACAGTTTCATTTGTGAAAATGGGAGTATATTCTTCATTTTATATTAGTCTGTATTTCACTTGTTTTCATTTTAGAAAACTACTATTTTATATTTAAAGTATTTATGAGAATTGTATACAGTACTTTACTTACATCATCTCTACCCATTCCTTTTCTACTGGAACTCCTCCTACACTACCCTAATTCAAATATATATACATATATATCCCACTCGATCCATTTTAGTGATTCTCATAAGTACATGCATTTAGAGCTTAAATGCCTTATTTCATGTTTCATTTGTTTTCTAATTTTTTTTGGTCTCGTGTTTTGATTTTCTGAGATTGTTTTTCATTTTCATTAGTGCACAAAATAACGGATTTCATTATTACAGTAATACACACAGGTTGCTCATACTCTCATTAACCTTTTTATTAATAATACTTTTATTCTTTGAGATTCTGTGCAATGAATTTTGTTCATATTCACCTCCTCCCTATTCCTCCCAGATCCAACCTCTCTTTTCTACCCACCAATCAAGTGTCTTCTTATTTCTTTCACCTATGAAGTCCAACATGTGCTGCCCATATATTCTTAAATGTCTGGCTTTCCTTTGGAATGTGGTTCACTTACAAGTGGCAAAAATCTTAAAGAAAACAACTCTCTCTCTCCTAAAAGCTGTCAGTTGTCAATAGCTCCTCAGCTAAAGGTTTTGTCCAACTCCTTTCTATGTTGGGATTTTTAGGCAAGTAGTTTGCACATACTATACTAATTGCTTTGAGTTCCTACATGGAGCTGCCCTACAGTGTCCAGACGATAATTTCCTTATATCCCTCCACTGTCTCTGACTCTTACAATGTTTCAACCCCCTTTTCCACAATGATCCAACAGTGTATACACAAACAGTTGTTCTTAACACTGCCCATGTGGACACATCTTTAGAAACCCAAATTTGCAGATTCTGCAGAAATTTTAGCGCTGTCCTATAAATTTGGTTACAGTCAATACGGAGGGTGAGGCAAGCCCAATAATGATATTTCAGCCATGCTGTAAATTGTATTCCATGAATACTTTTTTCAGATCTCAGTAACAAGCTGCATTCTAAAGCCATCTATAAGACTAGATACTCAATCTCCAAGTATCTGTGATTCAGTGCAGGGAAGGTTGTTTAGGGGACAAGGATAAGCAGGAAAGGTCGACCAGTTAGGTTTCCAGAAAGAAACATCTAGAATATTAACAGTGACACAAATTCTCCTTTTCATCAAAGCTGATGTCCTGGAAGAAAAGAGGCAGGTTAAGGAATGCTGAGGAATCACCCAGAACAATCTAATCACCAGGAAGCTTGAATTCTTCCAACGAATGCAGGAGGCCTCACTGTGAAACAGGCTTGATAAATAATAGAATCTGATGTATGTTTGTGGATTCAACAATGTGGCAGATTTTCTTCTGCTTCATGTCACTTACATATCCGTGGCTTTGAAATCTTTAGACATAAAACAAGAGCCACTTGGAGTTTTACTCTTCAAATTTCAGTAATTGAATATTTCTCAAATCCTCTTGCTGTATTCATGTTGTAGCATCTTTTCTCTAGTGTTCTAACTGCAGGAATACCTTACAGCTTTGAATGCTGATAGCAAATCCTAAATTAAATTCAGGAATTGTACCTCTAATCAGGGATACGAGACTGGTCGCCAGACGGTGGAGGCGCACACCTTTAATCCCAGCACTCGGGAGGCAGAGGCAGGCGGATCTCTGTGAGTTCGAGGCCAGGCTGGACCGACAGCCTCCAAAACAATACAGAGAAACCCTGTCTCGTAAAACCAAAAACAAAAACAAAAACCAAGGATACGAGACTGTTTTTTCTCATTTTCTCTTGAAAATCATCTTGGATTTCTTACTGAATTCTTGCTCATTCCTTTCTCGCCTGCTCTGGGTTCGCTGTTCAGACAAATGCATGCGGAGAGATAGCTGTGTACTGAGACTCAGCCCCAGCTGGAAACATGCTTTCCTTGTGGCTCAAGCCTCTGTGATCTATCAATGATTCACTTTGTCAAGTTTTGAACTATATTCTTATATTGAGGTTTACAATTTTTTAAAAAAATCCGAAGTAATTAATCAATTTAATTTTGATAAAATCTTCACAGGACTCATGGAAGTTTGAACAAATTCCCCCACTTTGATGTGTTCAAAAATAAAATAAAATATAGGACAGGGACAAGGATGACAAGAACTCACTGTGTATCACACATAGACCTTGAATTTTCCATCCTCCTGACTTTGGTTCCTAAGTCCATGGGATTATAAACTTTTACCACTAGGCCATTACATGTGTACCCTCATCATTGTTTTCAAGAGGATTGTTATTTATTGTTATAAGCAACTATCTTTTCTCCTCCAGTATTTTAGTGTACTGAAAAAAATTACTTGTATGGCTATGAGGACAGAATTTTCAGAAGCTAACTTTAATGGAATCCAAAGAAGGATTGCTCATACATAGCCTTGGATTCTTATACTTGGTTCACTGTACATACAGGCCCCAAAATTACTTTCTAACACTGTGATTATAGGGCATGCAAAAATCCAAACTGATTTTCTGGAACTAAACTAAAGCAGAATTATAGCATTATGAAAGAGTAATCAAAGAACTGCTGTTACATTATACAAATAGAATAACCTTTTGAAGCATCATATAAAAATCACTTAAATAAAGAAAAAGAAGTAGAG
>NW_024434446.1:0-45317 GCF_017639785.1 Mesocricetus auratus | reverse complement strand
AACGTTACAACACTGAGTGTGAGACTATGTTCTTAACTTCATGAAATCTAACTATATAACACTGTGTTAGTCACTACTTGCTTATCTTCCTCGAAACTAACGATACAACACTGTGTGCGAAATTATGTGCTTAACTTCAAGAAATCTAACTATATAACACTATATGAGAAACTACGTACTTAACTTCATGAAAAATAATGATACAACAGTGTATTTGAAACTATGTGCTTAACTACATGAGAACTTACCATATAAAACTGTGTTAGAACTACGTGCTTAACTTCTTCAAAACTAACTTTACAACACTATGTGTGAAACTACATGCTTAACATCTTCAAAACTAACGATACAACAATATTTGTGAAATTATGTGCTCAACTTCATGAGAATTAACCATATAACACTGTACTAGAAACTACGTGCTTAACGTCATGAAAACTAACGACACAACAGAGTATGTGAAACTAAGTGCTTAACTAATTCAAAACTAACAATACAATACTGTCTGTGAAAATATGTGCTCAACTTCATGAGAACGTACCATATAACACTGTAATAGAAACTACGTGCTTAACTTCATGAAAACTAACGACAAAACACAGTATGTGTAACTAAGTGCTTAACTTCTTCAAAACTAACGATACAACACTGTGTGTGATACTAGGTGCTTAACTTCTTCAAAATTAACAATCCAACACTGTATGTGATACTATGTGCTTAACTACATGAGAACCTACCATATAACACTGTATAAAAAACTACGTGCTTAACGTCTTCAAAACTAACGTGACAACACTGTGTGTGAAACAACATGCTTAAATTCTTCAAAACTAACAATACAACCTGTGTGTGAAATTTCGTACTTAACTTCATGAAAACTACCGATACAATACAGTCTGCGAAACTACGTGCTTAACTTAATGAAATCTAACTATATAACACTATATGAGAAACTACGTACTTAACTTCATGAAAACTAATGATACAACATTGTATGTGAAACTATGTGCTTAACTATATGAGAACCTACCATATAACGCTGTATAAGAAACTATATGCTTAACGTCTTCAAACCTAACGATACAACACTGTGTGTGAAACTATGTGCTTAACTTCATGAAATCCAACTATATAACACTATATGTGAAACTACGTGCTTAACTTCATGAAAACTAACGATACAACACTGTGCATGAAACTATGTGCTTAACTTCATGAAATCCAACTATATAACACTATATGAGAAACTAAATACTTAACTTCATGAAAACTAATGATACAACAATGTGTGTGAAACTACGTCCTTAACTTCTTCAAAACTAACGATACAACACTGTGTGTGAAACTATCTGCTTAACTTCATGAGAACCTACCATATAACACTGTGTAAGAAACTACGTGCTTAAATTCTTCAAACCTAACGTTACAACACTGAGTGTGAAACTATGTGCTTAACTTAATGAAATATAACTATATAACACTGTATTAGACACTAATTGCTTATCTTCCTTGAAACGAACGATACAACTCTTTGTGCGAAATTATGTGCTTAACTTCATGAAATCTAACTATATAACACTATATGAGAATCTACGTACTTAACTTCATGGAACTAATGATACAAAAGTGCATGTGAAACTATGTGCTTAACTACTTGAGAACTTACCATATAACACTGTGTTAGAACTACGTGCTTAACTTCTTCAAAATTAACAATAAAACACCGTGTGTGAAACTATGTGCTCAACCTCATGAGAACGTACCATATAACACTTTATAAGAAACTACGTGCTTAACTTCCTCAAAACTAACGATACAACCTGTATGTGAAACTATGTGCTTAGCTACATGAGAACATAATATATAACACTGTATAATAAACTACGTGCTTAACTTCTTCAAAACTAACGTTACAACACTGTGTGAGAAACTACATGCTTAACTTCTTCAAAACTAACGATACAAAACTGTATGATAAACTATGTGCTTAACTACATGAGAACCTACCATAAAACACTTTATAAGAAACTACGTGCTAAACTTCTTCAAAACTTCCGTTACTACACTGTGTGAGAAACTACATGCTTAACTTCATCAAAACTAACAATACAAAACTGTGTGTGAAACTATGTGCTTTACCTCATGAAATCCAAATATATAACTCTATATGTGAAACTGCGTACTTAACCTCATGAAAACTAATGATACAACAGTGTATGTAAAACTATGTGCTTAACTACATGAGAAATTACCATATAACACTGTGTTAGAAACTATGTGCTTAATTTCTTCAATACTAACTTTACAACACTATGTGTGAAACTACATTCTTAACTTCTTCAAAACTAACGATAAAACATTGAGTGTGAAATTATGTGCTCATCTTCATGAGAATTAACCATATAAAACTGTACTAGAAACTTCGTGCTTAACATCATGAAAACTAACGACACAACACAGTATGCTAAACTAAGTGCTTAACCTCTTCAAAACTAACAATACAACACCGTGTATGAAACTATGTGCTCAACTTCATGAGTACGTACCATATAACACTTTATAATAAACTACGTGCTTAACTTCTTCAAAACTAACGTTACAACACTGTGTGTGAAACTACATGCTTAACATCTTCAAAACTAACAATACATCACAGGCTGCGAAACTATGTGCTTAACTTCATGAAATCTAAACATATAACACTATATGAGAAACTACGTACTTAACTTCATGAAAACTAATGATACAACAGATTATGTAAAACTATGTGCTTAACTACATGAGGACCTACCATAAAACACTGTATAAGAAACTACGTGCTTAACTTCTTCAAAACTAACGTTACAACACTGTGTGTGAAACTATATGCTTAACTTTATGATATCTAACTATATAACACTGAATTAGAAACTACTTGCTTATCTTTCTCGAAACTAACGATACAACACAGTCTGCGAATCTACGTGCTTAACTTCATGAAATCTAACTATATAACACTATAGGAGAAACTACGTACTTAACTTCATGAAAACTAATGATACAACAGTGTATCTGAAACTATGTGCTTAACTACATGAGAACTTACCATATAACACTGTTTTAGAATCTGTGTGCTTAACTTCTTCAAAACTAACTTTACAACACTGTGTATGAAACTACATGCTTAACTTCTTCACACTAACGATAAAACACTGTGTGTGAAACTACGTGCATAACTGCATGAAATCCAACTATATAACACTATATGAGAAACTACGTACTTAACTTCATGAAAACTAATGGTACAAGACTGTATGTGAAACTATGTGCTTAACTACATGAGAGCCTACCATATAACACTGTATAAGAAACTACTTGCTTAACTTCTTCAAAACTAACGTTACAACACTGAGTGTGAAACTATGTGCTTAACTTCATGAAATATAACTATATAACACTGTATTAGACACTACTTGCTTATCTTTCTCGAAACTAACGATACAACAGTGTGTGCGAAATATGTGCTTAACTTCATGAAATCTAACTATATAACACTATATGAGAAACTACGTACTTAACTTCATGAAAACTAATGATACAACAGTGTATGTGAAACTATGTGCTTAACTACATGAGAACTTACCATATAAAACTGTGTTAGAAACTACGTGCTTAACTTTTTCAAAACTAACTTTACAACACTATGTGTGAAACTACATGCTTAACTTCTTCAAAACAAAAGATACAACACTGTGTGTGAAATTATGTGCTCAATTTCATGAGATTAACCATATAACACTGTACTAGAAACTACGTGCTTAACGTCATGAAAACTAACGACACAACACAGTATGTGAAAATAAGTGCTTAACTTCTTCAAAACTAACAATACAACAAGTGTGTGAAACTATGTGCTCAACTTCATGAGAACGTACCATATAACACTGTATTAGAAACTACGTGCTTACCTTCATGAAAACTAACTATATAACACTATATGAGAAACTACGTATTTAACTTCAGAAAACTAATGATACAAAACTGTATGTGAAACTATGTGCTTACCTACATGAGACCCTACCATATAACACTGTATAAGAAACAACGTGCTTAACTTCTTTAAAAGTAAAGTCACAAGACTGTGTGTGAAACTAAATGCTTAACTTCATCAAAACTAACAATACAACACTGTGTGTGAAACTATGTGCTTAACTTCATGAAATCCAAATATATAACACTATATGTGAAACGACGTACTTAACTTCATGAAAACTAACGATACAACAAAGTCTGGAATCTGCGTGCTTAACTTCATGAAATCTAACTTTATAACACTATATGAGAAATACATATTTAACTTCATGAAAACTAACGATACAACACTGTTTGTGAAACTATGTGCTTAAATTTATGAAATCTAACTATATAAACCTATATGAGAAACTACGTACTTAACTTCATGAAAACTTACGATACAACACAGTCTGCGAAGCTATGTGCTTAAGTTCATGAAATCTAACTATATAACACTATGTGAGAAACTAGGTACTTAACGTCATGAAAACTAATGATACGACAGTGTATATGAAACTATGTGCTTAACTACATAAGAACCTACCATATAACACAGTATAAGACTACGTGCTTAACTTCTTCAAAACTAACGATACAACACTCTGTGTGAAACTATGTGCTCAACTTCATGAGAACTAACCATATAACACTGTACTAGAAACTACGTGCTTAAAGGTCATGAAAACTAACGACACAACACAGTATGTGAAACTAAGTGCTTAACTTCTTCAAGACTAACAATACAACAATGTGTGTGAAATTATGTGCTCAAATTCATGAGAACGTACCATATAACACTGTATTAGAAACTACGTGCTTAACTTCATGAAAACTAACGACAAACTTACAACACTGTGTGTGAAACTATGTGCTTAACTTCATGAAATCTAACTATATAACACTGTATTAGAAATTATTTGCTTATCTTTCTCGAAACTAATGATACAACACTGTGTGCGAAATTATGTGCTTAACTTCATGAAATCTAAATATATAACACTATATGAGAAGCAACGTACTTAACTTCATGAAGACTAATGATACAACAGTGTATGTGAAACTATGTGCTTAACTCCATGAGAACTTACCATATAACTCTGTTTTAGAAACTGCGTGCTTAACTTCTGCTAAACTAACAATACAACACCGTGTATGAAACTATGTGCTCAACTTCATGAGAACGTACCATATAACACTGTATAATATACTACGTGCTTAACTTCTTCAAAAGTAATAGTAACACTATATGAGAAACTACGTACTTAACTTCATGAAAACTAATAATACAACAGTGTATATGAAACTATATGCTTAACTATATAAGAACCTACCATATAACACTGTATAAGAACCTACATGCTGAACTTCTTCAAAACTAACGTTACAACACTGTGTGTGAAACTACATGCTTACCTTCTTCAAAACTAACGAAAAAACACTGTGTGTGAAACTATGTGCTCAACTTCATGAGAACTAACCATATAACACTGTACTAGAAACTACGTGCTTAACGTCATGAAAACTAACGACACAACACAGTATGTGTAACTAAGTGCTTAACTTCTTCAAGACTAACAATACAACACCGTGTGTGATTCTATGTGCTCAACTTCATGAGAACGTACCATATAACACTGTATTAGAAACTATGTGCTTACCTTCCTGAAAACTAACGACAAAACACAGTATGTGAAAATAAGTGCTTAACTACTTCAAAACTAACAATACAAAACGGTGTGTGAAACTATGTGCTTAACTTCATGAAATGCAAATATATAACACTATATGTGAAACTACGTACTTAACTTCATGAAAACTAACGATACAACATAGTCTTCGAAACTTAGTTCTTAACTTCATGAAATCTAACTATATAACACTATATGAGAAATACGTATTTAACTTCATGAAAACTAATGATACAACACTGTTTGTGAAACTTTGTGCTTAATTTTATGAAATCTAATTATATAACACTATATGAGAAACTACGTACTTAACTCCATGAAAACTTACGATACAACAGAGTCTGCGAAGCTACGTGCTTAACTTCATGAAATCTAACTATTAACACTATATGAGAAACTAGGTACTTAACGTCATGAAAACTAATGGTACAACAGTGTATATGAAACTATGTGCTTAACTACATAAGAACCTTCCATATAACACTGTATAAGACTACGTGCTTAACTTCTTCAAAACTAACGATACAACACTCTGTGTGAAAAACTATGTGCTCAACTTCATGAGAACTAACCATATAACACTGTACTAGAAACTACGTGCTTAACGTCATGAAAACTAACGACACAACACAGTATGTGAAACTAAGTGCTTAACTTCTTCAAGGCTAACGATACAACACCGTGTGTGAAACTATGTACTCAACTTCATGAGAACGTACCATATAACACTGTATTAGAATCTACGTGCTTAACTTCATGAAAACTAACGACAAAACACAGTATGTGAAACGAAGTGCTTAACTCCATGAAATCTAACTATATAACACTATATGAGAAACTACGTATTTAACTTCATGAAAACTAATGATACAACACTGTATGTGAAACTATGTGCTTAACTACATGAGAACCAACCATATAACACTGTATAAGAAATAACGTGCTTTACTTCTTCAAAAGTAAAGTCACAACACTGTGTGTGAAACTACATGCTTAACTTCTTCAAAACTCACAATACAACACTGTGTGTGAAACTATGTGCTTAACTTCATGAAATCCAAATATATAACACTATATGTGAAATGACGTACTTAACTTCATGAAAACAAACGATACAACACAGTCTGCGAAACTTCATGCTTAACTTCATGAAATCTAAATTTATAACACTATATGAGAAACTTCGAATTTAACTTCATGAAAACTAATGAAACAACACTGTTTGTGAAACTATGTGCTTAACTTTATGAAATCTAACTATATAACACTATATGAGAAACTACGTACTTAACTTCATGAAAACTTACAATACAACACAGTCTGCGAAGCTACGTGCTTAACCTCATGAAATCTAACTATAGAACACTATGTGAGAAACTAGGTACTTAACGTCATGAAAACTAACGATAGGACAGTGTATATGAAACTATGTGCTTAACTACATAAGAACCTACCATATAACACTGTATAAGACTACGTGCTTAACTTCTTCAAAACTAACAATACATCACTCTGTGTGAAACTATGTGCTCAACTTCATGAGAACTAACCACATAACACTGTACTAGAAACTACGTGCTTAACATCATGAATACTAACGACACAACACAGTGTGTGAAACTAAGTGCTTAACTTCTTCAAGACTAACAATACAACAAGGTGTGTGAAACTATGTGCTCAAATTCATGAGAACGTACCATATAACACTGTATTAGAAACTACGTGCTTAACTTCATGAAAACTAACGAAAAACTTAAAACACTGTGTGTGAAAATATGTGCTTAACTTCATGAAATCTAACTATATAACACTGTATTAGAAACTATTTGCTTATCTTTCTCGAAATTTCGATACAACACTGTGTGCGAAATTATGTGCTTAACTTCATGAAATCTAACTATATAACACTATATGAGAAACAACGTACTTAACTTCATGAAGACTAATGATACAACAGTGTATGTGAAACTATGTGCTTAACTCCATGAGAACTTACCATATAACTCTGTTTTAGAAACTGCGTGCTTAACTTCTTCAAAACTAACAATACAACACCGTGTATGAAACTATGTGCTCAACTTCATGAGAACGTACCATATAACACTGTATAAGAAACTACGTGCTTAACTTCTTTAAAACTAACGTTACAACACTGTTTGTTGAAAATTCATGCTTAACTTCTTCAAAACTAACGATACAGCACTGTGTGTGAAACTATGTGCTCAACTTCATGAGAACTTATCATATAACACTGTATTAGAAAGTACGTGCTTAACTTCATGAAAACTAACGACACAACACACTATGTGAAAGTAAGTGCTTAACTTCTTCAAAACTAACAATATAACACTGTGTGTGAAACTATGTTCTTATCTTCATGAAATCCAAACATATAACACTATATGTGAAACTACGTACTTAAATTCATGAAAACTAACGATACAACACAGTCTGCGACACTTCGTTCTTAACTTCATGAAATCTAACTATATAACACTGTATTAGAAACTCCTTGCTTATTCCTCGAAAATAACGATACAACACTGTGTGCGAAACTATGTGTTTAACTTCATGATATCTTACTATATAACACTATATGAGAAACTATGCACTTAACTTCATGAAAACTAATGATACAACAATGTATGTGAAACTATGTACTTAACGACATGAGAACTTACCATATAACACTGTGTTAGAAACTACGTGCTTAATTTCTTCAAAACTAACATTACAAAACTGTGTCTGTAACTACATGCTTAATTTATTCAAAACTAACGATACAACACAGTGTGTGAAACTATGCGCTTAACTTCATGAAATACAACTATATAACACTATATGTGAAACTACGTACATAACTTCATGAAAACTAACGATACTACACAGTCTGCGATTCTACGTGCTTAACATCCTGAAATCTAACTTAATAACACTATATGAGAAACTACGTACTTAACTTCATGAAAATTAATGGTAAAACACTGTATGTGAAACTATGTTCTTATCTACATGAGAACCTAACACAAAACACTGTGTAAGAAACTACGTGCTTAACTTCTTCAAAACTAACGTGACAACACTGTGTTTGAAACTACATGCTTAAGTTCTTCAAAACTAACGATACAACACTGTTTGTGAAACTATGTGCTCAACTTCATGAGAACTTACCATATAACACTGTATTAGAAACTACGTGCTTAACTTCATGAAAACTAACGACACAACACAGTATGTGAAATTAAGTGCTTAAGTTCTTCAAAACTAACAATATAACAGTCTGCGAAACTTCGTGCTTAACTTCTTGAAATCCAACTATATAACACTATATGAGAAACTACGACTTAACTTCATGAAAACTAATGATACAACACTGTGTGTGATACTATGTGCTTAACTTCTTCAAAACTAACGAAGCAACACTGTATGTGAAACTATGTGCTTAACTACATGAGAACATACCATATAACACTGTATAAAAACTACATGCTTAACTTCTTCAAAACTAACGTTACAACACTGTGTGTGAAACTACATGCTTAACTTCTTCAAATCTAACGATACAACACTGTGTGTGAAACTATGTGCTGAACTTCATGAGAACTTACCATATAACACTGTATTAGAAAGTACGTGCTTAACTTCATGAAAATTAACGATACAACACAGTCTGCGAAACTACGTGCTTAACATCTTCAAAACTAACAATATAACATGGTGTGAAACTATGTGCTTAACATCATGAAAACTAATGATACAACACTGTATGTGAAACTATGTGCTTAACTAGATGAGAAAATACCATATAACACTGTTTAAGAAACTATGTGATTAACTTCTTCAAAATTAACGTTACAACACTGTGTATGAAACTACGTGCTTAACTTCTTCAAAACTAACGATACAACACTGTGTGTGAAACAATGTGCTTAACTTCATGAAATCTAACTATATAACACTGTATTAGAAACTGCTTGCTTATCTTCCTCGAAACTAACAATACAACACTGTGTGCGAAACTATGTGCTTAACATCATGAAATGTAACTATATATCACTATATGAGAAACTACGTACTTAACCTCATGAAAACTAATGATACAACAGTGTATGTGAAACTATGTCCTCAACTTCATGAGAACTAACCGTATAACACTGTACTAGATACTCCTTGCTAACGTCATGAAAACTAACGGCACAGCACAGTATGTGAGACAATTTGCTTAACTTCTTCATAACTAACAATACAACACTGTATATGAAATTATGTGCTTAACTACATGAGAACCTACCATAAAACACTGTATAAGAAACTACGTGCTTAACTTCATGAAATCTAACTATATAACACCATATGGGAAACTACTTACTTAACTTCGTGAAAACTAAAGGTCCAACAGTGTATGTGAAACTATGTGCTTAACTACATGAGAACCTACCATATAAAACTGTAGAAGAATCTACGTGCTTAACTTCTTCAAAACAAATGTTACAACACTGTGTGTGAAACTACATGCTTAACTTCTTCAAAACTAGCGATACAACACTGTCCATGAAACTATGTTCTTATCTTCATGAAATCCAACTATACAACACTATATGAGAAACTATGTACTTAATTTCATGAAAACTAACAATACAACACTGTGTTTGAAACTATGTGCTGAACTTCTTCAAAATTAACGATACAACACTGTATGGGAAATTATGTGCTTAACTACATGAGAACCTACCATATAACACTGTATAAGAAACTACGTGGTTAACTTCTTCAAAAATATTGTTACAACACTGTGTGTGAAACTGTGTTCTTAAATTCATGAAATCCAACTATATAACACTATATATGAAACTACGTACTTAACTTCATGAAAACTCACGATACAACACCGTCTGCGAAACTGCGTGCTTAACTTCAAGAAATCTAAATATATAACACTATATGAGAAACTACGTACTTAACTTCATGAAAACTAAGGATACAACAGTGTAGGTGAAACTATGTGCTTAATTACATGAGAACCTACCATATAACACTGTATAAGAAAATACGTGCTTAACTTCTTCAAAACTAACGTTACAACAGTGTGTGTGAAACTACATGCTTAATTTCTTCAAAACTCATGATACAAAACTGTGTGTGAAATTACGTGCTTAAATTCATGTATTCTAACTACATAACACTGTATTAGAAACTACTTGCTTATCTTCCTCGAAGCTAACGATACAACACTGTGTGCGAAGCTATGTGCTTATCGTCATGAAAACTAACAACACAGCACAGTATGTGAAACTAAGTGCTTAACTTCTACAAAACTAACAATACAACACTGTGTGAGAAAATACACACTTAACTTCTTCAAAACTAACCATACACCACTGTGCAAGAAACTATGGGCTCAACTTCATGAGAACTTACCATATAAAACTGTATTAGAAACTACGTGCTTAAATTCATGAAAACTAACGACACAACACAGTATGTGAAACTAAGTGCTTAACTTCTTCAAAACAAACGATACAACACTGTAAGTGAAACTATGTGCTTAACTACATGAGAACGTACCATATAACACTGTACAATAAACTACGTGCTTAACTTCTTCAAACTAACGTTACAACACTGTGTGTGAAACTACATGCTTAACTTCTTCAAAATTAACGATGCAACACTATGTGTGAAACTATGTGCTTAAATTCATGAAATCCAACTATGTTACACTATATGAGAAACTACATACTTAACTTCATGAAAACTAACGATACAACACTGTGTGTGAAACTATGTGCTTAACTTCATGAAATTCATCTATATTACCCTATATGAGAAACTACGTACTTAACTTCATGAAAACTAACGATACAACACAGTCTGCGAAACATCGTGCTTAACTTCATGAAATCTAACTATATAATACGACATGAGAAACTACGTACTTAACTTCATGAAAACTAAGGATACAACACTGTATGTGAAACTATGAGCTTAACTACATGAGAACCTACCATATAACACTGTATAAGAAACAACGTGCTTAAATTCATGAAAAATAACGACACAACACAGTATGTGAAACTAAGTGCTTAACTTCTTGAAATTTAACAATGTAACACTGTGTGTGAAACTATGTGCTTAACTTCCTGAAATCTAACTATATAACACTATATGTGAAACTAAGTGCTTAACTTCATGAAAACTAAAGACAAAACACATAATGTGAAACTAAGTGCTTAACTTCTTCAAAATTAACGATGCAACACTGTATGTGAAGCTATGTGCTTAACTATATGAGAACCAACCATATAACACTGTATAATAAACTTCGTGCTTAACGTCTTCAAAACTAAAGTTACGACACTGTGTGTGAAACTGCATCCTTAACTTCTTCAAAACTAACTATACACCACTGTGTGTGAAACTATGTGCTCAACTTCATGAAATCAAACTATATATCACTATATGAGAAACTACGTACTTAACTTCATGAAAACTAATGATACAACACTGTATGTGAAACTATGTGCTTAACCACATGAGAACCTACGATATAACACTGTATAAGAAACTACGTTCTTAACTTCTTCAAAACTAACGTTACAACACTGTGTGTGATACTACATGCTTAACTTCTTCAAAACTAACGATGCAACACTGTGTGTGAAACTATGTGCTTAACTTCATGAAATCCAAATATATTACACTATATGAGAAACTACGTACTTAAATTCATGAAAACTAACGATACAACACTGTGTGTGAAACTATGTGCTTAACTTCTTCAAAATTAATGATACAACACTGTATGTGAAACTATGTGCTTAACTACATGAGAACCTACCATATAACACTGTATAAGAAACTACGTGCTAAACTTCTTCAAAACTAATGTTACAACACTGTGTGTGAAACTTCATGCCTAAGTTCTTCAAAACTAACAATACAACACTGTGTGTGAAAATATGTGCTCAACATCATGAGAACATACCATATAACACTGAATTAGAAACTACGTGCTTAAATTCATGAAAACTAACGACACAACACAGTATGTGAAACTAAGTGCTTAACTTCTTCAAAACTAACAATATAACACTGTGTGTGAAACTATGTGCTTAACTTAATAAATCCAACTATATAACACTATATGTGAAACTACGTACTTAACTTCATGAAAACTAACGATACAACACAGTCTGCGAATCTTCGTGCTTAACTTCATGAAATCTAACTATATAACACTATATGAGAAACTACGTACTTAACTTCATGAAAACTAATGATACAACACTGTATGTGAAACTATGTGCTTAACTACATGAGAACCTACCATATAACACTGTATAAGAAACTACGTGCTTAACTTCTTCAAAACTCACGTTACAACACTGTGTGTGAAACTACATGCTTAACTTCTTCAAACCTAACGATACAACACTGCGTGTGAAACTATGTGCTCTTCTTCATGAGACCTTACCATATAAAACTGTATTAGAAACTACGTGCTTAACTTCATCGAAACTAATGATACAACATTGTATGTGAAACTATGTGCTTAACTACATGAGAACCTATTATATATCACTGTATAAGAACTACGTGCTTAATGTCATGAAAAATGACGACACAACACACTATGTGAAACTAAGTGCTTAACTACTTCAAAACTAACAATAAAACAATGTGTGAGAAACTACATTCTTAACTTCTTCAAAACTAACGATATACCACTGTGCATGAAACTATGTGCTCAACTTCATGAGAACTTACCATATAACACTGTATTAGAAACTACTTGCTTAACTTCATGAAAAGTAACAACACAACATAGTATGTGAAACTAAGTGCTTAACTTCTTCAAAACTAACGATAAAACACTGTATGTGAAACTTGTGCTTAACTTCATGAAATCCATATATATAACACTATATGAGAAACTACGTACTTAACTTCATGAAAACTAACGATACAACACTGTGTGTGAAACTATGTGCTTAACTTCTTCAAAACTAACGATACAAAACTGTATGACAAACTATGTGCTTAACTACACGAGAACCTACCTTATAACACTGTATAAGAAACTACATGCTTAACTTCTTCAAAACTAACGTTACAACACTGTTTGTGAAACTACATGCTTAACTTCTTCAAAACTAAAGATACAACACTGTGTGTGTAACTATGTGCTTAACTTCATGAAATCCAATTATATAACACTGTATGTGAAACTATGTACTTAACTTCATGAAGAATAACGATACAACAAAGTCTGCAAATCTACGTACTTAAGTTCATGAAATCTAACTTAATAACACTATATGGGAAACTACATACTTACTTCATGAAAACTAATGATACAACACTGTATGTGAAACTATGTGCTTAACTACATGAGAACCTACCATATAACACTGTATAAGAAACTACGTGCATAAATTCTGCAAAGCTAACGTTACAACACTGTGTGTGAAACTACATGCTTACCTTCTTCAAAACTAACAATACAACACTGTGTGTGAAACTACATACTTACTTCATGAAAACTAATGATACAACACTGTATGTGAAACTATGTGCTTAACTACATGAGAACCTGCAATATAACACTGTATAAGAAACTACGTGCATAAATTCTGCAAAGCTAACGTTACAACACTGTGTGTGAAACTACATGCTTACCTTCTTCAAAACTAACAATACAACACTGTGTGTGAAACTATGTGCTTAAATTCATGAAATCCAACTACATAACACTATATGTGAAACTACGTAGTTAACTTCATGAAAACTAACGATACAACACAGTCTGCAAAACTGCGTGCTTAACTTCTTGAAATCTAACTATATAACACTATATGAGAAATTAGGTACTTCAACTTCATGAAAACTAATGATATTAGGGTGTATGGGAAACTTTGTGCTTAACTACATGAGTACTTACAATATAACACTGTATAAGAAACTACGTGCTTAAGTTCTTCAAAACTAACGTTACAACACTGTGTGTGAAACTACATGCTTAACTTCTTCAAAACTAATGATACAACACCGTGTTTGAAACTACGTACTTAACTTCTTACAAAATAACGAAACACAAAGTCTGCGATTCTACGTGCTTAACTTCATGAAATCTAACCATATAGCACTGTACTAGGAACTATGTACTTAACTTCATGAAAATTAACGACACAACACAGTATGTGAAACTAAGTGCTTAACTTCTTCAAAACTAACAATACGATACCGTGTGTGAAACTATGTGCTCAACTTCATGAGAACGTACCATATAACACTGTATTAGAAACTACGTGCTTAACTTCATGAAAACTAACGACACAACACAGTATGTGAAACTACGTTCTTAACTTCTTCAAAACTAACAATATAACACTGTGTGTGAAACTATGTGCTTAACTTCATGAAATCCAACTATATAACATTATATGTGAAACTACGTGCTTAACTTCATGAAAACTAATGATTTAACACTGTATGTGAAACCATGTGCTTAACTACATGAGAAACTACCATATAACACTGTATAAGAAACTACGTGCTTAACTTCTTCAAAACTAACGTTACAACACTGTGTGAAACTACTTGCTTAACTTCTTCAAAACTAACAATACAACACTGTGTATGAAACTATGTGCTTAACTTCATGAAATCCAACTATATAACACTATATGAGAAACTACGTACTTAACTTCATGAAAACTAACGATACAAACAAGTCTGCGAATCTACGTGTTTAACTTCATAAAATCTAACTATATAACACTATATGAGAAACTACGTACTTAACTTCATGAAAACTAATGATACAACAGTGTATGTGAAACTATGTGCTTAACTACATGAGAACCTACCATATAACACTGAAAAGAAACTGCGACCCCCGGGAAGGGACCCCCAACCTGCGGGGGTGAGGTGATGAGGGTCGCTACTAATTTGGTGGGCCTTCACGAGCAGATCCGATCTGGAAATTGAACATCAAGAGGTTAATGGAAACTGGCCCAAGACAACGTTCGCTGATCAAGAGCCTTTATTTTTGGGGCGTGCTGGAACTTATAGAGGAAGGACCTCAGGGGGTGGTACAAGCATGTCAATCAAGTCTCATTTCAAATATACACCAAATACGGTAAAGACAAAGCTGTAATTTTCCATCAGTCATTGGTTGCATTCCACAAATGCTTATCAGCGTAAGTCAGGTGCACGAATTTGGGAGGGGTAGGGAGAGTACAACAGAACAATATAATCGTGTTAACAAAGACAATTGCTCTGTAATGGTACTTCCTCCTGGCTAGGTGTGTAGGGTGCCCTTTGTAAATTTAACTTTTATGATTAGACTTTTCCTTTGTCACAAGGGCATGTGTGCTCACAGTCACGTAGGCAGAAGGCCAAGAAACTGTTGACAGACTCCATTTTGCTCAAGGTTCTAGCAGTCCCCAACAAGAAACTACGTGCTTAACTTCTTCAAAACTAACGATAAAACACTGTGTGTGAAACTACATGCTTAACTTCTCCAAACTAAAGATACAACACTGTGCGAGAAACTATGTGCTTAACTTCATGAAATCCAACTATATAATACTATATGAGAAACTACGTACTTAAATTCATGAAATCTAACTATATAACACTATATGAGAAAATACGTACTTAACTTCATGAAAACTAATGATACTACAGTGTATGTGAAACTATGTGCTTAACTACATGAGAACCTACCACATGACACTGTATAAGAAACTAAGTGCTTAACTTCTTCAAAATTAACGTTACAACACTGTGTGTGAAACTACATGCTTAACTTCTTCAAAACTAACGATACAACACTGTGTGTGAAACTGTGTGCTCAACTTCATGAGAACTAACCATATAAAACTGTACTAGAAACTACGTGCTTAACGTCAGGAAAACTAACGACACGACACAGTATGTGTAACTAAGTGCTTAACTACCTCAAAACTAACAATACAACACTATGTGAGAAACTACATACTTAACTTCTTCAAAACTAACGTTACACCACTGTGCCTGTAACTATGTGCTCAACTTCATGAGAACTTACCATATAACACTGCAGCATTAGAAACTACGTGATTAACTTCATGAAAAGTAACGACAAAACACAGTATGTGAAACTAAGTGCTTAACATCTTCAAAACTAACGATACAACAATGTATGTGAAACTATGTGCTTAACTACATGAGAACCTACCATATAACACTGTACAAGAAACTACGTACTTAACTTCTTCAAAACTAACGTTACAACACTGTGTGTGAAACTACATGCTTAACTTCTTCAAATCTAACGATGCAACACTGTGCGTAAAACTATGTCCTTAACTTCATGAAATTCAACTATATAACTCTATATGAGAAACTACGTACTTAACTTCATTAAACTACGATACAACACTGTGTGTTAAAATATGTGCATAACTTCTTCAAAACTAACGATACAAAACTGTGTGTGAAACTGTGTGCTTAACTTCATGAAATCCAAATATATAACACTATATGAGAAACTACGTACTTAACTTCATGAAAACTAACGATACAACACTTTGTGTGAAACTATGTGTTCAACTTCATGATACCTAACCATATAACACTGTATTAGAAACTACGGGCTTAACTTCATGAACACTAACGACACAACACCGTATGTGAAACTAAATTCTTAACTTCTTCAAAACTAACATTATAACACTGTGTGAAACTATGTGCCTAACTTCATGAAATCCAACTATATAACACTATATGTGAAACTACGTACTTAACTTCATGAAAACTAACGATACAACACAGTCTGCGAAACTTCGTGCTTAACTACATGAGAACTTACTATATAACACTGTGTTTGAAACTGCATGCTAAACTTCTTCAAAACTAACTTTACAACACTGTGTGTGAAACTACATGCTTAACTTCTTCAAAACTAATGATACAACACTGTGTGTGAAACTAAGTGCTTAATTTCTTCAAAAATAACGATACAAGACTGTGTGTGAAACTATGTGCTAAACTTCATGAAATACAACTATATAAAACTATATGAGAAACTACGTACTTAACTTCATGAGAACAAACAATAAAACACTGTGTGAGGAACTATGTGCTTAACTTCTTCAAAACTAACGATACAACACTGTATGTGAAACTATGTGCTTAACTACATGAGAACCTACCATATAACACTCTATAAGAAACTACGTGCTTAACTTCTTCAAACTAACGTTACAACACCGTGTGTGAAACTACATGCTTAACTTCTTCAAAACTAACAAGACAACACTGTGTGTGAAACTATGTGCTTAACTTAATGAAATACAACTGTACAACACTATATCTGAAACTACGTATTTAACTTCATGAAAACTAACGATACAACACAGTCTGCGAAACTACGTGCTTAACTTCATGAAATCAAACTATATAACTCTATATGAAAAAATACGTACTTAACATCATGAAAACTAATGATACAACAGTTTATGTGAAACTATCTGCTTAACTACATGAGAACCTACCATATAACACTGTATAAGAAACTACGTGCTTAACTTCTTCAAAACTAACGTTACAAAACTGTGTGGCAAACTGTGTGCTTAAATTCATGAAATCCAAATATATAACACTATATGAGAAACTATGTACTTACCTTCATAAAAACTAACGAAACAACACTGTGCGTGAAACTACGTGCTTAACTTCATGAAATCCAACTATATAACACTATGTGAGTAACTACGTACTTAACTTCATGAAAACTAATGATACAACAGTGTATGTGAAACTATGTGCTTAACTACATGAGAACCTACCAAATAACACTGTATAAGAAATTACGTGCTTAACTTCTTCAAAACTAACGTTACAACACTCTGTGTAAAACTACATGCTTAACTTCTTCAAAACTAACAAGACAACACTGTGGGTGAAACTATGTGCTTAACTTCATGAAATCCAACTATATAACGCTATATGTGAAAGTAGCTACTTAATTTCATGAAAACTAACGATACAACACAGTCTGCGAAACTACGTGCTTAACTTCATGAAATGTAACTATATAACACTATATGCGAAACCACGTACTTAACTTCATGAAAACTAATGATACAACACTGTATGTGAAACTAAATGGTTAAATTCTTCAAAACTAACGATATAACACTGTGTGTGAAACTATGTGCTTAACTTAATGAAAGCCAACTATACAACACTATATCTGAAACTACGTACTTAACATCATGAAAAATAACGATACAACACAGTCTGTGAAACTACGTGCTTAACTTCATGAAATCTAACTATATAACACTATATGAGAAACTACGTACTTAACATCATGAAAAAAAATGATACAACAGTTTATGTGAAACTATTTACTTAACTACATGAGAACCTACCATATAACACTGTATAAGAAACTATGTGCTTAACTTCTTCAAAACTAACGTTACAACACTGTGTGGGAAAATGTGTGCTTAACTTCATGAAATCCAAATATATAACACTATATGAGAAACTACGTCCTTAACTTCATGAAAACTAATGATACAACATTGTATGTGAAACTATGTGCTTAACTGCATGAGAACCTACCATATAACACTGTATAAAAAACTGCATGCTTAACTTCTTCAAAACTAACGTTACAACACTGTGTGTGAAACTACATGCTTAACTTCTTCTAAAATAACAATACAACACTGTGTGAATCTATGTTCTTAACTTTATGAAATCCAACTATATAACACTATATGAGAAACTGCGTACTTAACTTCATGAAAACAAACGATACTACACTGTGTGTGAAACTATGTGCTTAACTTCATGAGAACTAACCATATAATACTGTACTAGAAACTACGTGCTTAACGTCATGAAAACTAGCAACACAACACAGTATGTGTAACTAAGTGCTTAACTTTTTGAAAACTAACAATACAACACTGTGTGGGAAACTACATACTTAACTTCTTCAAAAATAACGATACACCACTGTGCATGAAAACATGTGCTCAACTTCATGAGAACTTACCATATAACACTGTATTTGAAACTACGTACTTAACTTCATGAAAAGTAACGACACAACACAGTATGTGACACTAAGTGCTGAACTTCTTCAAAACTAACGGTACAACACTGTATGTGAAACTATGTGCTTAACTTCATGAAATCCAACTATATAACACTATATGTGAAACTAGCTACATAACTTCATGAAAACTAACGATACAACACAATCTGCGAATCTACGTGCTTAACTTCATGAAATGTAACAATATAACACTATATGCGAACTACGTACTTAACATCATGAAAACTAATGATACAACACTGTATGTGAAACTATGTGCTTAACTACAGGAAAACCTACCATATAACATTGTATAAGAAACTATGTGCTTAACTTCTTCAAAACTACCGATACAACACTGTGTGTTAAACTACATGCTTAACTTCTTCAAAACTAACGATACAAAACTGTGCGTGAAACTATGTGCTTAACTTCATGAAATCCAACTATATAACACTATATGAGAAACTACGTACTTAACTTCATGAAAACTAATGATACAACACTGTATGTGAAACTATGTGCTTAACTACATGAGAACCTACCATAGAACACTGTATAAGAAACTACGTGCTTAACTTCTTCAAAACTAACATTACAACACTGTGTGTGAAACTATATGCTTAACTTCTTCTAAAATAACAATACAACACTGTGTGTGAAACGATGTGCTTAACTTCATGAAATCCAACTATATAAAACTATATCTGAAACTATGTACTTAACTTCATGAAAACTAATGATACAACAGTGTATGTATCTATGTGCTTAACTACATGAGAAACTAACATATAACACTGTGTAACAAACTACGTGCTTAACTTTCAAAACTAACGATACAACACTGTGTGTGAAACTACATGCTTAACTTCTTCAAAATTAACGATACAACACTGTGCATGAAACTGTGTGCTTAACTTCATGAATTCCAACTATATAACACTATATCTGAAACAATGTACTTAACTTCATGAAAACTAATGATACAACACTATATGTGAAACTTTGTGCATAACTACATGAGAAACTACCATACAACACTGTTAAGAAACTACGTGCTTAAGTTCTTCAAAACTAACGTTACAACAATGTGTGTGAAACTGCATGCTTAACTTCTTCTAAAATAACAATAAAACACTGTGTGTGAAACTATGTGCTTAACTTCATGAAATCCAACTGTATAACACTATATGTGAAACTACTTACTTAACTTCATGAAAACTAACGATACAACACTGTGTGTGAATCTACGTGCTTAATTTCATGAAATCTAACAGAATAACACTATATGAGAAACTACGTACTGAACTTCATGAACTACATGAAAACCTACCATAGAACACTGTATAAGAATCTACGTGCTTAACTTCTTCAAAACTAACGATACAACACTGTGTGTGAAACTATACGCTTATCTTCTTCAAAACTAACGATACAGAACTGTACGTGAAACTATGTGCTTAACTTCATGAAATCCATCTATATAACACTATATGAGAAACTACGTACTTAAATTCATGAAAACTAATGATACAGCAGAGTATGTGAAACTATGTTCTTAGCTACATGAGAACCTACCATATAACACTGTATAAGAAATTACGTGCTTAGGATCTTCAAAACTAACGACACAACACTGAGCGTGAAACTACATGCTTAACTTCTTCAAAATTAAGGACACAACACTGAGCGTAAAACTATGTGCTTAACTTCATGAATTCCAACTATATAACACTGTATGAGAAACTAATTACTTAACTTCATGAAAACTAACGCTCCAACACTGTGTGTGAAACTTTGTGCTTAACTTCTTCAAAACTAACGACACAACACTGTATGTGAAACTATGTGTTTAACTGCATGAGAACCTACCATAGAACACTGTATAAGAAACTACGTGCTTAACTTCTTCAAAACTAACGTTACAACTTTGTGTGTGAAACTACATGCTTAACTTCTTCAAACTAACAATACAACACTGTGTGTGAAAATATGTGCTTAACTTCATGAAATCCAACTATGTAACACTATATGAGAAACTACGTGCTTAACTTCATGAAATCTGACTATATAACACTATATGTGAAACTACGTACTTAACTTCATGAAAACTAATGATACGACATTGTATGTGAAATTATGTGCTTAACTACAAGAGAACTTACCATATAACACTGTGTTAGAAACTGCGTGCTTAACATCTTCAAAAATAGCTTTACAACACTGTGTGTGAAACTACATGCTTAACTTCTTCAAAACTAAAGATACAACACTATGTGTGAAACTATGTGCTTAACTTCATGAAATCCAACAATATAACACTATATGTGAAACTACGTACTTAACTTCATGAAAACTAACGATACAACAATGTCTGCGAATCTACGTGCTTAACTTCATGAAATCTAACTTAATAACACTATATGAGAAACTACGTACTTAACTTCATGAAAACTAATCATACAACAGTGTATGTGAAACTATGTGCTTAACTACATGAGAACCTACCATATAACACTGTATAAGAAATTACGTGCTTAACTTCTTCAAAACTAACGATACAGCACTGTGTGTGAAACTATGTGCTCAACTTCATGAGAACTAACCATATAACACGGTACTAGAAACCACGTGCTTAATGTCATTAAAACTAACGACACAACACAGTATGTGAAACTAAGTGCTTAACCTCTTCAAAACTACCAATACAACACTTTGTGAGAATCTACATACTTAACTTCTTCAAAACTAACGATACACCACTGTGCGTTAATCTATGTGCTCAACTTCATGAGAACTTACCGTAGAACACTGTATTAGAAACTACGTGCTTAACTTCATGAAAAGTAACGACACAACACAGTATGTGAAACTAAGTGCTTAACTTCTTCAAAACTAACGTTACAACACTGTGTGTGAAAGTACATGCTTAACTTCTTCAAAACTAACAATACAACACTGTGTGTGAAACTATGTGCTTAACTTCATGAAATCAACTATATAACATTATAGGTGAAACTACGTACTTAATATCATGTAAACTAACGATACAACACAGTCTGCGAATCTACGTGCTTAACTTCATGAAATCTAATGATACAACACTATATGAGAAACTATGTACTTAACTTCATGAAAACTAATGATACAACACTGTTTGTGAAAATATGTGCTTAACTACATGAGAACCTACCATATAACACTGTATAAGAAACTACGTGATTAAGTTCTTCAAAACTAACGATACAACACTGTGTGTGAAACTACATGCATAAATTCTTCAAAACTAACGATACAAAACTTTGCGTGAAACTATGTGCTTAACTTCATGAAATCCAACTATATAACACTATATGAGAAACAACGTACTTAACTTCATGAAAACTAATGATACAACAGTGTATGTGAAACTATGTGCTTAACTACATGAGAACCTACCATATAACACTGTATAAGAAATTACGTGCTTAACTTCTTCAAAACTAACGATACAGCACTGTGTGTGAAACTACATGCTTAACTTCTTCAAAACTAACGATAGAACACTGTGCGTGAAAATATGTGCTTAACTTCATGATATCCAACTATATAACACTATATGAGAAACTACGTACTTAACTTCATGAAAATTAACAATACAACACTGTGTGTGAAACTATGTGCTTAACTTCTTCAAAACTAACGATACAATACTGTATGTGAAACTATATGCTTAACTACATGAGAACCTACCATATAATACTGCCTAAGAATCTACGTGCTTACCTTCTACAAAACTAACATTACAACACTGTGCCTGAAACTATGTGCTTAATTCATGAAATCCAAGTATATAACACTATATGAGAAACTACGTACTTAACTTCATGAAAACTAACGATACAACACTGTGTGTGAAACTATGTGCTCAACTTCATGAGACATTACCATATAACACTGTATTAGAACCTATGTGCTTAACTTCATGAAAACTAACGACACAACACAGGATGTGAAACTAAGTTCTTAACTTCTTCAAAACTAACAATGTAACACTGTGTGTGAAACTACGTGCTTAACTTCTTCAAACCTAACGATACAAAACTCTGTGTGAAACTATGGCCTTAACTTCATGAAATCCAACTATATATCACGGTATTAGAAACTACTTGCTTATCTTTCTCGAAACTAATGATACAACACTGTGTGAGAAACTATGTGCTTAACTTCTTCAAAACTAACGATACAACACTGTATGTGAAACTATGTGCTTAACTACATGAGAACATACCATATAACTCTGTATAAGAAACTACGTGCTTGACTTCTTCAAAACTAATATTACAACACTGTGTGTGAAACTACATGCTTAACTTCTTCAAAACTAACAGTACAACACTGTGTGTGAAACTATGTGCTTAACTTCATGAAATCCAACTATATAACGCTATATCTGAAACTACGTACTTAACTACATGAAAACTAACGATACAACACAGTCTGCGAAACTATGTGCTTAACTACATGAGAACCTACCATATAAAAATGTATAAGAAACTACGTGCTTAACCTCTTCAAAACTAACGTTAAAACACTGTGTGTGAAACTACATGCTTAACTTCTTCAAAGCTAACAATACAACACTGTGTGTGAAACTAGGTGCTTAACTTCATGAAATCCAACTATATAACGCTGTATCTGAAACTACGAACTGGACTTCATGAAAACTAACGATACAACACTGTGTGTGAAACTATGTGCTTAACTTCACGAAATCCAACTATATAACACTTTATGTGAAACTACGTACTTAACTTCATGAAAACTAACGATACAACACTTTATGCGAAACTATGTGTTTAACTTCATGAAATCTAACTATATAACACTATATGAGAAACTACGTACTTAACTTCATGAAAACTAATGATACAACAGTGTATGAGAAACTATGTGCTTAACTACATGAGAACTTACCATATAACACGGTGTTAGAAACTGCGTGTTTAACTACTTCAAAACTAACTTTACAACACTGTGTGTGAAACTACATGCTTAACTTCTTCAAAACTAACGATACAAAACTGCGCGTGAAACTTTGAGCTTAACTTCATGAAATCCAACTATATAAAACTATATGAGAAACTACGTACTTAACTTCATGGAAACTAATGATACAACAGTGTATGTGAAACTATGTACTTAACTACATGAGAACCTACCATATAACACTGTATAAGAAACTACGTGCTTAACTTCTTCAAAACTAACGTTACAACACTGTGTGTGAAACTACGTGCTTAACCACATGAAATCTAACTATATAACACTGTATTAGAAACTGCTTATCCTTCTCGAAAGTAACGATACACCACTGTGTGCGAAAATATGTGCTTAACTTCATGAAATCTAACTATATAACACTATATGAGAAACTACGTACTTAATTTCATGAACACTAATGATACAAGAGTGTGTGTGAAACTATGTGCTTAACTACATGAGAACCTACCATACGACACTGTGTTAGAAACAGCATGCTTAACTTCTTCAAAACTAAATTTACAACACTCTGTGTGAAACTACATGATTAACTTCTTCAAAACTATCGATACAACACTGTATGTGAAACTATGTGCTTAACTACATGAGAACCTACCATATAACACTGTATAAGAAACTACGTGCTTAACTTCTTCAAAACTAACGATACAACACTGTGTGTGAAACTACATGCTTAACTTCTTCAAAACTAACGATACAACACTGTATGTGAACCTACGTACTTATCTTCATGAAAACTAATGATACAACACAGTCTGCTAATCTACGTGCTTAACTTCATGAAAACTAACGACTCAACACAGTATGTGAAACAAAGTTCTTAACTTCTTCTAAACTAACAATATAACACTGTGGGTGAAACTACCTGCTTAACTTCATGAAATCACAGTATATAACACTGTATTAGAAACTACTTGCTTGTCCTTCTCGAAAGTAACGATACACCACTGTGTGCGAAACTATGTGCTTAACTTCATGAAATCTAACTATATACCACTATATGAGAAACTACGTACTTAATTTCATGAACACTAATTATACAACAATATATGTGAAAATATGAGCCTAACTACAAGAGTACTTACCATATAACACTGTGTTAGAAACTGCGTGCTTAACTTCTTCAAAACTAACTTTAAAACACTCTGTGTGAAACCACATGATTAATTTCTTCAAAACTAACGATACAACACTGTATGTGAAACTATGTGCTTAACTACATGAGAATCTACCATATAACAATGTATAAGAAACTACGTACCTAACTTCTTCAAAACTAACGATACAAAACTGAGCGTGAAACTATGTGCTTAACTTCATGAAATTCAACTATATAACACTATATAGAAACTACATAATTAACTTCATGAAAACTAACGATACAACACTGTGTGTGAAACTATGTGCTTAACTTCTTTAAAACTAACAATACGACACTGTGTGTGAAACTACATGCTTAATATCTTCAAAACTAACAATACAGCACTGTGGGTGAAACTATGCTTAACTTCATGAAATCCAACTATATAACACTATATGTGAAACTACATACTTAACTTCATGAAAAGTAACTATACAACACAGTCTGCGAAACTACGTGCTTAACTTCATGAAATCTAACTATATAACACTATATGAGAAACTAGGTACTTAAATTCATGAAAACTAATGATACAACAGTGTATGTGAAACTATTTGCTTAACTACATGAGAACCTACCATATAACACTGTATAAGAAACTACGTGCTTAACTTCTTCAAAACTATCGTTACAACACTGTGTGTGAAACTACATGCTTAAATTCTTCAAAACTAACCATAGACCACTGTGCGAGAAACTACGTACTTCACTTCATGAAAACTAATGATACAAGACTATATGTGACATTATGTGCTTAACTAAATGAGAGCCTACCATATAACACTGTATAATAAACTACGTGCTTAACTTCTTCAAAACTAACGTTACAACACTGTGTGTGAAACTACATGCTTAACTTCTTCAAAACTAACGATACAACACTGTGCAAGAAACTATGTGCTTAACTTCATGAAATCCAAGTATATAACACTATATGAGAAACTACATACTTAACTTCATGAAAACTAACGATACAACACTGTGTGTGAAACTATGTGCTTAACTTCTTCAAAACTAACGATACAACACAGTATGTGAAAATAAGTGCTTAAGTTCTTCAAAACTAACCATATAACACTTTGTGTGAAAGTATGTGCTTAACATCATGAAATCCAACTGTATAACACTATATGTGAAACAACTTAATTAACTTCATGAAAATTAACGATACAACACAGTCTGCGAAACTTCGTGCTTAACCTCAGGAAATCTAACTATATAACACTATATGGGAAGCTACGTACTTATCTTCATGAAAACTAATGATATAACACTGTATGTGAAACTATATGCTTAACCAAATGAGAACCTTCATATAACACTGTATTAGAATCTACGTGCTGAACTTCTTCAAAATTAACGTTGCAACACTGTATGTGAAACTACATGCTTAACTTCTTCAAACTAACGATACAACACACTGTGTGAAACTATGTGCTTAACTTCATGAAATGTAACTGTATAACACTGTATTAGAATCTACTTGCTTATCTTCCTCGAAACTAACAATACAACACTGTGTGCGAAACTATGTGCTTAACTACATGAAACCTAACTATATAACACTATATGAGAAACTACGTACTTAACTTCATGAAAACTAATGATACAACAGTGTATGTGAAACTATGTGCTTAACTATTTGAGAACCTACCATATAACACTGTATTAGAAACTACGTGCTTAACTTTATGAAAACTAACGACACAACACAGTATGTGAAACTAAGTGCTTAAGTTCTTCAAAACTAACAATATAACACTGTGTGTGAAAGTATGTGCTTAACATCATGAAATCCAACTATATAACACTATATGTGCAACTACGTACATAACTTCATGAAAACTAACGACACAACACTGTGTGTGAAAATACATGCTTAACTTCTTCAAAACTAACGATACAAAACTGTGTGTGAAACTATGGGCTTTATTTCATGAAATCCATATAACACTGTATAAGAAACTACGTGCTTAACTTCTTCAAAACTTACGTTACCACCCTGTGTGTGAAACTACATGCTTCTTCAAAACTAACGATACAACAATTTGTGCGATACTATGTGCTTAACTTCATGAAATCTAACTGTATAATACTATATGAGAAACTACGTACTTAACGTCATGAAAACTAATGATACAACTGTGTATGTGAAACTATGTGCTTAACTTCCTCAAAACTAACGATGCAACACTGTATGTGAAAGTATGTGCTTAACTACATGAGAACTTACTATATAACACTGTATAAGAAACTACGTTCTTAACTTCATCAAAACTAACTTTACCACACTGTGTATGGAAATATGTGCTTAACTTCATGAAATCCAACTATGTAACACTATATGACAAACAACGTACTGAACATCATGAAAACTAAGGATACAACACTGTGTGTGAAGCTATGTGCTTAACTTCATGAAATTTAACTGTATAACACTGTATTAGAATCTACATGAGTAGCTTCCTCGAAACTAACGATACAACACTGTATGCGAAACTATGTGCTTAACTTCTTCAAAACTAACGATCCAACACTGTATGTGAAACTATGTGCTTAACTTCTTCAAAACTAACGATGCAACACTGTATGTGAAACTACGTACTTAACTTCATGAAAACTAATGATACAACAGTGTATGTGAAACTATGTGCTTAACTACATTATAACCTACCATATAACACTGTATAAGAAACTACGTGTTAACTTCTTCAAAACTAACTTTACAACACTGTGTGTGAAAATACATGATTAACTTCTTCAAAACTAACGATACAAAACTGTGTGTGAAACTATGGGCTTTATTTCATGAAATCCAACTATATAACACTATATGAGAAACTACGTACTTAACTTCATGAAAACTAATAATACAACACTGTTGTGAAACTATGTGCTTAACTTCCTCAAAACTAACGATGCAACACTTTGTGTGAAAGTATGTGCTTAACTACATCAGAACTTACCATATAACACTGTATAAGAAACTACGTGCTTAACTTCTTCAAAACTTACGTTACCACCCTGTGTGTGAAACTACATGCTTAACTTCTTCAAAACTAACGATACAAAAGTTTGTGCGATACTATGTGCTTAACTTCATGAAATCTAACTGTATAATACTATATGAGAAACTACGTACTTAACGTCATGAAAACTAATTATAAAACAGTGTATGTGAAACTATGTGCTTAACTACATGAGAATTTACCATATAACACTATGTTAGAAACTACGTGCTCAACTTCTTCAAAACTAACTTTACTTCACTGTTTGTGAAACTACATGCTTAACTTCTTCAAAACTAACGATACAACACTGTGTGTGAAACGCTGTGCTGAATTTCATGAAATCCAACTATATAACACTATATGAGAAACTACGTACTTAACTTCATGAAAACTAAGGATATAACACTGTTGTGAAACTATGTGCTTATCTACATGAGAACTTAACATATAACACTCTGTTAGAAACTACGTGCTCAACTTCTTGAAAACTAACTTTACAACACTGTGTGTGAAACTACATGCTTAATTTCTTCAAAACGATACAACACTGTGTGTGAAACTATGTGCTTAACTTCATGAAATCCAACTATATAATACTATAAGAGAAACTACGTACTTAATTTCATGAAAACTAACGCTACAACACTGTGTATTAAACTATGTGCTTAACTTCTTCAAAACTAACGATACAACACTGTATGTGAAACTATGTGCTTAACTATATTCGCACCTACCATATAACACTGTATAAGAAACTACGTGCTAAACTTCTTCAAAACTAACGTTACAACACTGTTTGGAAACTATGTGCTTAACTTTATGAAATCCAAATATATAACACTATATGTGAAACTACGTACTTAACTTCATGAAAACTAATGATACTACAGTGTATGTGAAACTATGTGCTTAACTATATGAGAACCTACCATATAACACTGTATAAGAAACTACGTGTTAACTTCTTCAAAACTAACGTACAACACTGTGTGTGAAACTACATGCTTAACTTCTTCATAACTAACGATACAACACTGTGTGTGAAACTGTGTGCTTAACTTCATGAAATCCAACTATATAACACTATATGTGAAACTACATACTTAACTTCATGAAAAGTAACTATACAACACAGTCTGCGAAACTACGTGCTTAACTTCATGAGAATTTACCATATAACACTGAGTTAGAAACTGCGTGCTCTACTTCTTTAAAACTAACTTCACAACACTGTGTGTGAAACTATGTGCTTAACTATATGAGAACTTACCATATAACACTGTATAAGAAACTACGTGCTTAACTTCTCCAAAACTAACGTTACAACACTGTGTGTGAAACTACGTGCTTAACTTCTTCAAAAATAACGATACAACACTGTGTGTGAAACTATGTGCTTAACTTCATGAGATCCAACCATATAACACTATATGTGAAACTACGTTCTTAAATTCATGAAAACTAACGATACAACACTGTGTGCGAAACTATGTGCTTAACTTCATGAAATCTAACTATGTAACACTATATGAGAAACTACGTACTTAACTTCATGAAAAGTAATGATACAACACTGTGTGTGAAACTACATGCTTAATTTCTTCAAAACTAACGATACAACACTGTGTGTGAAACTATGTGCTTAACGTCTTCAAAACTGAAGATATAACACTGTATGTGAATCTATGTGCTTAACTATATGAGAATCTACCTTATAACACTGTATAAAAAACTACGTGGTTAACTTCTTCAAAACTAACGTTGCAACACTGTGTGTGAAAATACATGCTCAACTTCTTCGAAACTAACCACACAACACTGTGTGTGAAACTATGTGCATAACTTCATGAAATCCAACTATATAACTCTGTATGTGAAACTACATACTTAACTTCATGAAAACAAACGATAAAACACTTTATGCGAAACTATGTGCTTAACTACATGAAATCTAACTATATAACACTATATGAGAAACTACGTACGTAACTTCATGAAAACTAATGATACAACAGTGTATGTGAAACTATGTGCTTAACTACAGGAGAACCTACCATATAACACTGTATAAGAAACTAACTGTTAACTTCTTCAAAACTATCGTTACAACACTGTGTATGAAACTACATGCTTAACTTCTTCAAAACTAACGATACAACACTGTGTGTGAAACTGTGTGCTTAACTTCATGAAATCCAACTATATAACACTATATGAGAAACTACGTATGTAACTTCATGAAAACTAATGATACAACACTGTTTTGAAACTATGTGCTTAACTACATGAAAAATTATCATATAACACTATATGAGAAACAACGTACTTAACTTCATGAAAACTAACGATACAACACTGTGTGTGAAACTAAGTGCTTAAGTTCTTCAAAAATAACGATACAACACTGTGTGTGAAACTAGGTGCTTAACTATATGAGAACCTACCCTATTACACTGTATAAGAAACTACGTGCTTAACTTCTCCAAAACTAACGTTACAACACTGTGTGTGAATCTACATGCTTAACCTCTTCAAACTAACCATACAACACTGTGTGTGAATCCATGTGTTTAACTTCATGAAATCCAACTATATAACACTATATGAGAAACTACGTACTTAACTTCATGAAAACTAATGATACAACACTGTTGTGAAACTATGTGCTTAACTTCATGAGAACTTACCATATAACACAGTGTTAGAAACTACGTGCTCAACTTCTTCAAAACTAACTTTACAACACTGTGTGTGAAACTGCATGCTTAATTTCTTCAAAACTAACGATACAACACTGTGTGTGAAACTATGTGCTTAACTTCATGAAATCCAACTATATAACACTTTATGTGAAACTACGTACTTAACTTCATGAAAACTAACGATACAACACTTTGTGCGAAACTATGTGTTTAACTTCATGAAATCTAACTATATAACACTGTATGAGAAACTACGAACTTAACTTCATGAAAACTAATGATACTACAGTGTATGTGAAACTATGTGGTTAAAAACATGAGAACCTACCATATAACACTGTGTAAGAAGCTACCTGTTAACTTCTTCAAAACTAACGTTACAACACTGTGTGTGAAACTACATGCTTAACTTCTTCAAAACTAACGATACAACTCTCTGAGTGAAACTGTTTGCTTAACTTAATGAAATCTAACTATATAACACTATATGAGAAATTACGTACTTAACTTCATGAAAACTAACGATACAACAGTGTGTGTGAAACTAAGTGCTTAACTACATGAGAACTTACCATATAACACTGTGTTAGAAACTACGTGCTTAACTTCTTCAAAACTAACGTTACAACACTGTGTGTGAAACTATATACTTAACGTCTTCAAAAATAACGATACAACACTGTTTGTGAAACTATGTGCTTAAAATCATGAAATCCAACTATATAACACTATATGAGAAACAACGTACTTAACTTCATGAAAACTAACGATACAACACTGTGTGTGAAACTAAGTGCTTAAGTTCTTCAAAACTGACGATACAACACTGTGTGCGAAACTATGTGCTTAACTATTTGAGAACCTACCATATAACACTGTATAAGAAACTACGTGCTTAACTTCTCCAAAACTAACGTTACAACACTGTGTGTGAAACTATGTGCTTAACTTCACATAGTCAGGGGTGGCTCCGTGTTCTAAGGCAGCAAGTGCTTGTGCCACCATCACTTTGTCTCTTTTGTTTGGGCTCTGAGCTTTCACACCATCCAAAGCATCAACACTATTCCACAGCAGAGAACTAGGCTAAATGATCCCACCCCAACCCATTCCTTAAAATAAGAAAATGCAGATGAAATCCAGGAGGAGAGGCCTTCCATCAGAGAAAGATCCAGACGCGTGGAATTCACTTGCAGGATCGCCACTCTCAACTCACGGAGTGTCTGCTCAAACTCAAAAGTCCAATTCTGTAAGAAATGTTGAGACAGAGCTTTTGACAGGTTAGCTGCTCTTGTAAAATTCTCATATTGTACTGAAGTGACACAAAGGCCAGGCAACTTTTGTTCACATCCCAATTGGGCCATCTGCCACAATATATCCAATTGTTCCTGAACCAAATTAATCTGTTGGTTTACCAACATCAGGCCTCCTTGTATCTGAGAATTGGCAGTGGCCTGTTTATCTAGGGCCATGGTCACAGTGGCTGATAGTTCATTAATGGTTTGAGTTGTCTGCACAGTGGCGGAAAGTGCAAGGGCCGAGGCTGTAACCGAAGCGGCAGCTATCAGACCCACAATAATAGCAGAGATCCCAAAAATCTCGCTTTTCCCTAAACAAACTCAAACTACTTGGCACCTCAACAGGAACTGGAACAAATCGAGGCATGCGCATTACCAAAGCAAAAGGGTGCTTAATAGCATCCCAGCATAATGCATAAAAACAATTCTAAGCAGAGCAATTTATTTCTTTCTGATTCTTACCTAAGGTATCATTACTCACAACCCAAATAAAGGGCAGCCAAACACAAATTGGAGCAGGTGAATAATTAGTTCTCTTAAAAGGGGTATACTTAACATTGGAGGAGGACCAATCAGATGATCCAGAGCTCTGTCCCTCACTCAGACTGTTGCCTAATGCCCCTTTCCAATCAAAAGTAATCTGTCCCTTCTCACTATATCCTCCAGCAATCATTGCCATAGGAGAAAGATCAGTACAGCTTCCATTAATTCAAAAGAATTAGCATTAGATCTTTCTGGATCCATATGAATAAAATTATCCTTTAATGAAGAAATCACAGTAAAGCACAAGCTTCCTACCAATGACAAGATTCTCTCATCCTGAAAACTCTGTATCTGAGGATCTAAAGGCAAAAGGCAAGCCCCAACTCTCTATTAGTTGTGAAAAATCTAGGGAACATCTGGGCATTATGCATCACTGGCATCGGTAGGGGAAAGGTAGACATGATGGCCCACCGTAACTCTCCCATCATACTAGGAACCATCATCCCGAGTAGGAGAGTCTTCATCACCCACTTGGCCTCCATCCTTCTTATTCTGGAGTTGTGAAGGAGCTCTTGAGTGAGTCTTTCAGGGATCCACAGGGGGTTTTCTTCCTCCTGTGGAAAAACACACACAGCTCCCCTGGATCTTATTAGAATAGGATCCGGGCCTTTCCATTCATTAGTTAGCACATCTTTCCATTTTACAAATTCTTTTGGCCTATCAGGCTCTAAACTGTGGCGATCGGCCGCAGTGTGGCCTTGGGCATCAGAGTTCAAGAAATTAAGGGTAAAAAGTGCCATGGACACAGCAACTCTTGGTACCGAGGGTAGAACATCCTCAATACTCCCCTTTTGTTTAATCAGATATGATTTGAGTGTACGATGGGCACGTTCCACAATGCCCTGTCCTTGAGGGTTATAAGGTAGGCCAGTTAGATGGGTAACATCCATTTGCCGACAAAACTGTCGGAATTTTTGAGAGGTATATGCTGGTCCATTGTCTGTTTTTAAAATTCTGGGTTTTCCCCAAGCACTCCAGGCCTCAAGGCAATGTTGAATCACATATGAGGCCTTTTCCCCTGTTAGGGGTGTGGCGAACATTACGCCAGAACAGGTGTCAACAGAAACATGAACATATTGAAGCCTTCCAAAAGAGGGAATATGAGTAACATCCATCTGCCACATCTGCAATGGTCTAATGCCACGTGGGTTTATTCCCACGTGGGGAGCAGGTAAGAATTCGCAGCAATTCTGGCATTGAGTAACAATTTCCCTAGCCTCTTTCCTGGATAGAGCAAAACGACGGCGCAAGGTCTCAGCCGTCACATGAAAGCGCTGATGGAATTCTTTTGCTGCTTGTGTGTGCGTAGAGCAAGGCAGCGGCCACCAGCTTTGTAGCCTTGTCCGCTAAGTCATTCCCTAAGGACATGGGACCTGGGAGTCCAGAATGTGCTCGGACATGGGTAATGAAAACAGGAAATCTCCTATTTAACAAGGCAGCTTGTATCTTCTGAAAGATGTTAGCAACTCTGCTGGAGGATCTTATTATTCCAGCTATCTCAAGGAGATTAACTGCATTAACCACATAAGAGGAATCTGATACAATATTGAGGGGTCCTGGAAAAGCCTCAAGAACCTCCAGTACTATCAGACATTCTACAACTTGAGGTGAAGTTTCATTATATTGTTTAGATATAACCCTATCCTTGACCACATAAGCTCCCATACCAGTTTTTGATCCATCAGTGTACACCACAGTCCCATCTGGGAGTGGGTCTTTAGCTGTCACTTGTGGAAACACTATAGCCTGGTTTAGGGCAAACTGTAAAATTGGATGCTTTGGAAAATGATTATCAATTTGTCCTGAAAAGGAAGTAACTAAAACTGCCCAATCACTAGATGTGGCTGCCAAGGTCTGAACTTGTGCAGCAGTATAAGGCACAATCAAGGAATCAGGATCCCTGCCAAAATGTGTAACAGCTGCTTTTATTCCGCAAGCGCGAGCTGTGCAACAGCATCAGGGTACCAGTCAATAATCTTAGCAGGGGAAGCATTTGGATGAATCCAAAGTAATGGTCCATGTTGCCACAGGACTGCAGTTGGCAATTGAGCTGTCTTAAAAACACACAGATTAAAAGGTAGTGACTCCTCAATACGTTGTAATTGTGCTTCCTGTAAGGCCTCTTCCACCATCTGTAAGGCTCGGTGGGCAGCAGGGGTAAATTTTCTGGGTGAGGAGATATGAGGCTCACCCTCCAGGAGATCGAAGAGGGGTTTTAGATCAGCAGATGGAATTTTTAAAAAGGGCCTCAACCAATTTATATCTCCCAGAAGTTTCTGAAAATCATTTAATGTTTGTAAGTGGTCTTTGCGAATTTCTATTTTCTGAGGAACTATATTTTTGGGAGTAATCATTGAGCCCAAAAAGAGGCCTGTATTTGCAATTTGAACCTTTTCTGAGGCAATCTCTAATCCCCACTGTTTTAATTCAGCCACCAGCATGGGAAAGCCTTTTGTAAAACATCTAACTCTTTGTGACAAATAAGAATATCGTCCATATAATGGATAACGATTAAAGATGTAAATTGCTTCCTAATTGGCTCCAAAGCCTCCTGCACATACAGCTGACATATTGTTGGGCTATTGGCCATGCCTTGCGGCAGTACCTTCCACTGAAATCTCTTGTCTGGTTCCATATGATTAAGAGAAGGGATAGTGAAGGCAAACCTTGGTCTATCCCGTGGGTAAAGTGGAATAGAGAAGAAACAATCTATAATAATAAGCTTCCAATCTTGAGGAAGTGCAGAAAGCAAAGGAAGTCCTCTTTGAACAGGGCCAAAAAGATGCATCTGATTGTTAATGGCCCGCAGGTCATGGAGTAATCTCCACTTCCCAGATTTCTTCTTAATAACAAAAATTGGTGTATTCCATGGGGAGGTAGAAGGCTCTAGATGCCCCAGCCGTTCCTGTTCTTGCACTAATCTTGTGACAGCCTCTAATTTTTCAGAGGATAGAGGCCATTGAGAGACCCATAACGGCTCCTCTGTTTTCCACGGTATGGGTCGTGAAGCCTCAACGGCCCCTAAATAAAACCCAGTCCTTTTCTACCCCGATTTCCGTGTTGCGTAATGGGTTTTATTCTGCCTTGTTCTTGCCTACCCAAGCCTCTACCGTTTGTATACCCCATCTTTGCCATAATGGCTGATGCCTGGGGGAGTATTCATTAGTTAGGGTCATGCCCATGGCTTGTAACACATCCCGTCCCCATAAATTTACAGGGAGTGGCAACACATAGGGGGTAAAACATCCCTGTTTGCCCTCAGCATTCCGCCAGGTTAAGGCTGAGGCACTGATGGCAGGAGAGGACTGGTATCCAAGACCTTGTAGAGAATGAGATGAAACAACTGTGGGCCAGGACTTCGGCCACCAATGGAGTGAAATAATGCTTTTGTCTGCCCCCGTATCCATTATCCCTTCAAATTCTTTTCCATTAATTAACAATTTTATTGTAGGTCTCTCATTTAGGGGTATAGCCAGATAGGCTGAATCACTTCCAGAAGATCCCATAGCCCTTTTTTGTAAAGTGTAGGTTTCTCCATCCCCGAGGGAGGGCAGCAACACCAGTTGTGCAATTCTATCTCCCTGCTTTATAGAAAATACACCCCGAGGGCTAGAACAGAGAACTTGAATCTCCTCTTTATGATACGGGTCAACAATTCCAGCATATATAATGAGTCCCTGTAAAGTTAAGGAGCCACGGCCCAGAATAAGCCCAATGGTGGCAGGGGGCAAAGGTCCAGGGGAATGGACTGGGACCGGTTGAACATTCATTTGGGGCATGAGTAAGAAGTCGGAGGCGGCACGCAAGTCCATTCTGGGGGTTCCTCGGAAACCTCTACTTCCTCTTGATTGCTTTTCTGAAATTGGTTCCCATATTTCTGAGGGCCCTGGGACCACGGGCCCCGTGACCCGTTTTTTGATTGGGGTACCTTGGGTTCTTCAATAGGGGGCAGAAGCCTCCCTTTTACATCCCGGACTGACCTGCATTCGCTAGCCCTATGATAACCTTTACCACAACGACGGCAAAGCTTCGATTCTCTTGTTCTTTCAGGGGCTTGACAATCTTTCTTAAGGTGCCCCATTCTCCCACAATTAAAACAAGCTTTTCGATTAGATAAATCTCTATACCTGTGCGTTTGTAAAATGGCGGCAGCTAGTCCTGCATTGGTTAGGGGTCCCCCCAGCTCCCTGCACACTCTGAGCCAATCTTGTAAACCTTTGCTTTTGCGAGGGGCGATAGCCGCTCGACATTCCTGGGTTGCTTGTTCATAGACAAGTTGCTCAATTAGGGGCATAGCTTGTTCTGAATCACCAAAGATGCGACTTGCGGCCTCTGTCATTCTGGCCACAAAGTCTGAAAATGGCTCTTGGGGTCCTTGGACAATCTTTGTAAGGTGTCCACTGGACTCTCCCCTTTTTGTGAGGGCCTTACATGCTTTAATAGCGGCGGCCGACACCTGACCATAGACACCCCAGATGTAGTTGGTTTGATTAAGGGCATGTTGATCCTGACCTGTCAGCATTTCAAATGTCCACTGCCTCTGATTCTCATCTTCAGCCGTGGCATTAACTCTAGCTTGTGCCTGGGCTGCATCATACCAGAGAGCCTTCCATTCCATGTATTGTCCCATGTTGGGAAGCACTGCTTTCACTGTCGTCTGCCAGTCAGTGGGAGTCATGGCAAAATTAGCAAGCCTTTCCACCTGTAATGTGGTAAAGTTAGCATTGACCCCATAATTACGATCGGATTCGGCCAATTCTTTGATTTGATTGTAATCGACGGGGGTATGTACTCTTCCGCCTTCCGCATTCTCGAATAATGGAAAAGCTACTTGTATTTTTCTCCGTTCCTCTAAAGGTAAAAGGAGTCAGTACCAGTATTCAGCCGAAGCTCATACTGCGGAGGCGCTGAGGGGCGTGAGCCCGCCGGATTTATAGGCGGTGGCCTCACATTCATTTTTGTTTTCAGTGGCCGGTGTCTATCAGGGTGATATCTTTCTTCCTCATACCGTGCCACCTCCTCCTCTAGACCACCTTTCTTATGACCTTTTTCCTTAGCTGCTCTTAATATTCTTTCTTTATTCTGTATGTTTGGGGTCTTGATTATTATGTGGCGAGGGGATTTTTTTTGTGGTCCACTCTATTTGGTGTTCTGTATGCTTCTTGTACCTTCATTGGCATGTCTTTCTTAAGGTTGGGAAAGTTTTCTTCTATGATTTTGTTGAATATGCCTTCTGCCCCTTTGTGCTGGATTTCTTCTCCTTCTTCTATACCTATTATTCTTAGGTTTGGTCTTTTCATGGTGTCCCATATTTCCTGGATGTTTTGTGTTAAGGATTTGTTGGATTTAAGGTTTTCTTTGGTTGATAAATCCATTTCTCCTAATGTATCTTCAACACTTGAGATTCTCTCTTCCATCTCTTTTATTCTGTTGGTAATGCTTGTATTGGTAGTGCCTGTCTGTTTGTCCAGCTTTTCTATTTTCTGCCTTTCTTCAGATTGTGTTTTTTAATGACTCTATTTCAGTTTTCAACCCTTGCAGTGTTTGCATTGCTTCTTGCAATTTTCTGTTTATCTGTTCGTCCGTTTGTTGCCTTTTATGAAATTTTTGGTTTGTTCTTTCTTCCATTTCTTGCATTTTTTGGTTTGTTTTTTGTTCCATTTCTCGCATTTTGTGCTTTGTTTCTTCTTCCATTTCCTGCCTTTTTTGGTTTGTTTCTTCCTCCATTTTTTTCAATTTTTGCTTTGTTTTTTCTACCATTTCTTGCATTTTTTGCTTTGTTTCTTCTTCCATTTCTTGCCTTTTTTGGTATGATTCTTCTTCCAATTCTTGCATTTTTTGCTTTGTTTTTTCTTCCATTTCTTGCATTTTTTGCTTCATTTCTTCTTCCATTTTCTGCCTTTTTTGGTTTGTTTTTTCTTCCAATTCTTTGAGGGATTTTCCAATATCCTCTTTTAGGACCTCTATCATTTTCATGAAAGTGCTTTTAAGGTCTTTCTCTTCTGCTTCGTCCGCATTGGAATGTTGGGGTCTTGCTGGTGTGGAGTCTCTAGAATCTGGCGGTGTCATATTTGTTTTTCTGTTGCTGACTGTGTTTTTGTATTGTCTCTTTCCCATCTCTTCTTCTAGTGGGTACAGAAAGAGCTCCTTACTGGTCTGGGGACCAGCGTTCCCTTTTGGTGGGTGCTAGCAAGTCCAATAATCTGGTGGTTCTTCTTTCCTTGTCCGAATGCTGGTCCCGTGGGTGGAGAAGAACAGGAATCTGGGGTGCTTATCCTCTTACCTGGTCCCCTAGACCCTAACCTGGGTCCTGTTGTACTTGATCCAGAACAGCTACTCCCCTGGTCTCCCTGGGTCCTCTGGTTTCCTGGTCTTGTTGGTGGGAGAGAAGACCTGGGGTCTGGGTGCTTGGCTCCCTCCGGGATTGGGAGCTCTGTGCAGTTCCCAGGGGATCTGCAGGCACTGGAGCACAGGCCGGGAGGCCGGCCTGTTTACCTGATGCTGCTGGAAGAACCGCCGCTTCGCTGGTCTCCCAGCCTCCTCTCCTTTCCTGGTCTCGTTGGTGTGAGCGAAGATCCGGAGTCTGGGGTGCTTGGCTCCCGCCGGGATTGGGAGCTCTGTGCAGTTCCCAGGGGATCTGCCGGCACTGGAGCACAGGCTGGGAAGCCGGCCTGTTTACCTGATGCTGCTGGAAGAACCGCCGCTTCCCTGGACTCCCAGCCTCCTCTCCTTTCCTGGTCTCGTTGGTGTGAGCGAAGATCCAGAGTCTGGGGTGCTTGGCACCCGCTGGGATTGGGAGCTCTGTGCAGGTCCCAGGGGATCTGCAGGCACCGGAGCACAGACCGGGAAGCCGGCCTGTTTTCCTGATGCTGCTGGAAGAACCGCCGCTTCCCTGGTCTCCCAGCCTCCTCTCCTTTCCTGGTCTCGTTGGTGTGAGCGAAGATCCAGAGTCTGGGGTGCTTGGCTCCCACCGGGATTGGGAGCTCTGTGCAGGTCCCAGGCGATCTGCAGGCACTGGAGCACAGGCCGGGAAGCCGGCCTGTTTACCTGATGCTGCTGGAAGAACCACCGCTTCGCTGGACTCCCAGCCTCCTCCGTGAGTTATTTTCTTAAACTTCTGTGGAAATGTATAGAATATATTTTTAATTAAAACTGAATATTTAAATCGAACTTGTAAGCCAATGATACATAGCATTGCCTAAATTCTTGCTTTATTCAACTTACACATGGTGCTAGGCAAGGCATTATGAAAACCAAAGAAGAAATCTTCTTGCATCAAAGAGGAACAGTTTTTATTTTACACAACGAAAAGCTGTGACATGTGTCCAGAATATTGTAGAATCAGATATTGCTTCTGTTCACTGTTGAGCCTACTATCTAGAGAGGAAAACAAATTACTGTTTACATTGATTACATGTAAAATAAAACTTTTAGCCATGCTGGATTACCAAATGATTAAAACCAATTTCATCTGTTTCTTGTAAACCTTACAAACATGTCTGTTGGAACATTTAAAACTAACATTTGTGGTTCACATCTTTCACCAGTACAATGCGACTACAAATTTTAATTCCAAGTCACTGACCACGCTTTCCCATCCCTGAGACCTCCTTGACTTCTCATCGTCTGTGACAGTGTACTACAGTGACTCTACACTCATCCTCAGCTGCCTCCTTGCCCTCTTCCACTGGGCTCCTTGTGAGTTCCTAAAGTGTCCACCCAGTTCAGTACTCCAACATCTGCTTAAGTGACCCAGGTTTACACTTCACAACTCTGACCTCAGGCCATCTTCCCCCGCTGACATTTCAAACCACTTACTAACTTCGTACTTTTCTCTCATTCTCCAAACTTGAACTCAATCTTACACTATAGATGAACCGCTCACCTGTCCTGCTCACGTTTCTTCTGCACTTCTGATACTTTAGCTCTCATCTCCCCTAATTATGTGAAAGTTACCTCAATTCTCCTGTGCACTTCAGCCTCACTACCAGACCGATGTCCCTGAAATAAACCTCTGTCCATGGAAGTGCCCCATTTGACATGGAAGAAAAAGTAAACGCTAAAGGCGCCAAAAAGCGTCGGACACACACATGCATCATGACAGTTCTGATGGTGGAACTAGTGCCCTACGACTCTGCCTGGCCATGGAGACACAGAGAAGTTAGCCTCAAGTGCCACGCACTTTTTGGACTAGACACTCGGGAAGCAGATGTAGTTTCCCCAGTTGCTCAAGCCGACTCAGCCTAGAGTGCTTCCTGTAACTCCTGCCCCATCCAATTTTGAATGGACAGCCACCTCCAATGGCAGCCACCTGCTCCAGACTGCCTGGAAAAGCCAGCAATTCCAGACCAAAGCTCGAAGGGGTCACACTGAGCCAGGCCGTGCCAGAAGAGCCCCGAGAAACCAGCGGCCTCCTGTTTCCTATGTGGGATACCTCTGTCTCTTCTCTTCCTCTCATCCTCGAGGATGCCCGCTGCCAGGCCCGCAGACTCAGAACCTGGCCCTAGGCCAGCATCAGCGAACGCTGCGGGCAGAGACACCATCAGCCACCCACATTCCTGGCATGCACCTTCTCTCTCCATGCCCGGGCAGTAGACTCGCAACCCAGGTTTCTGCCGCAGCTGCCACTGTTTTTTCCCACCAGAACACACAGCCCACAGAGCAAGTCATCCTAGGCCCCACCCTAGAGGCCTCACCAGTGTCATATTTTCTGGCCTCTGTGACGTTGCCCACTAGCCAGGTAGAGGACAGAGCTTCCTGTGGCGCAGGCAGACTTTGAGGGTTGGGGGCTGCAGATGGCTTTGCACAGTTTGAACTACAATGCAGCGTCTAAGATTGTATGCAATCTGAGGCAGCTGTAGCATTTGAGGCAGGTCTGGTATTCTCCCAGGTTACAAGAGGTGACATTAGCCCCATGATTTTTTTGGTTGAGACTGAGTGTCATGGGTTTTCTGCTGGTATCAAACAACATGAAGTCAAATGGCCTTGTAAAACCTAGGGGTGGAATAGAGGGAAGAGGGAATCTTATGTTAGAAGACAGATCAGGCACCAATGTGACCTCTAGTGATCTAAAGGGATGACAGCAATTGGCAAACTAAGCAATAGTGGAGAGACCACCTCGAATGCCCATTCCTGATAATGAACTTGATGTCTATAACCATCCTGGAGCCTTCATCCAGTGACTGATGGAAGCAGACGCAAACACCCACAGTTAAGCACTGAACGGAACCCAGTGACAGAGAGACGGGAGCAATGAGCAAATTGGCAAAGAATGGGTTGGTAATAGAAGCAGAGACAACTGATCTGAACAGGGAAGATCTCTTGGACACCAGACCAACAGCTGTGATACCAGCATGTGAGTGATCCAGACCCCCTGAGTGTGAGTGTGAGGAGAGTCAGTAAGGAGGCTTAGGCAACCTATGGGGCCCTGGGCTGTGGATCAGTGTTTATCCCTGGCACACAAATGGACATTGTGTGTCCATAACACAAATAGGGATGCCTTCTCAGCCTAGACTCTTAGGGGAGTACCTGGACCCTGCCCTGCGTGAAATGATAGACTCTGGATATCCCCTATGTGGAAGGAAGTGCCAGTAGGGTGGGAGGCTGAGCGGTAAGGGGTGCAGTAGGAGGGAAGGCAGAGGGAACTGGGATTGACATGAAAAGCAAGCTATTCAAAATTAAAATAATAAAAGAAAAATGGTAACTTCAGCTTCTATGGCTGGATTGATAGAACAGTTATTAGAATTTTTAAAGAGACAAGATACCAGCATTAAGCAGAAGACAGATAAGATTATATTTATACTTTGGGAAAACAAGTCCATGGTTTCTACACTCCAGAAGACTTAATATTCATGATTGGGAACAAGTGAAACATGACCTCCAAAGGGTATTCAGCATGAAAGACCAGAATATTTTCCTATTGCTGCCTTTCCCCATTCAAGATTGTTGAAAGATGCCCTATGGAGTAATAGTGCAAAGTAAAGAAACAAAAGTCTGACCTTGACAAAATATTTAACAATTCCAAGTAAGAACAGTTAGTAAATTACTGCTCATGTTTTACTTTAAACTGAACTACTAGTGCTTGGTTACCATTGTGCCATGCTACATTACAAGGAGTGGATATGACTGTAGCTCCTGAGTGTAGCTCAGAACCTCTCAAAAGCAGAGATAATGAGGGGCACATAGAACTATTTACCATTCAATAAGTTATTATCACTCAAAAAATTCTGTTACCCACATGTCAGAAAACTGGACAGGACTGTGTCATTTTTATCAGGGGATATTGTGACTAATCCTCCACCTATATGACCTAATCCAAACACTTGGAAATCAGAGTTACCAATGGGGGTAGAACAATGACCCTATGTAAAATAAAATTGGATGCTGCTCATCAGCTGGTTCAAGAGCAATTGGAGCCTGGACATATTGAACTTTCCACCTCCAATTTAGATGTACCTGTTTTGTTATAAAGAAAAAATAAAGAAAATGATACCTGTTACAGCATTTGCGAGAGGTAATTAAAACTCTGATGGTCATGGATGCTGCTAAACCAAGAATGCCCACTCCAGTAGGAATCTTTGTAAAAGGACCTGATGTTAATTTTGCCACTTTCAACTCCTCTCAAATTGCCTAGTTAAAACAGAATACTGATGATTAGAAATGGAAAGATCAGGAAAACCATGAGGGATTTTTCAACCTTTTGTTTTAATTCCAAGATTGGCTAGAGCTGTACTATCACAAGAAACTTCAATTAAGGAAGTTTTATTTCAAAACCAAATCATGACTTGGGGAAAAAGGATGACTAAAAGATTTATGTATGTTATGTATGTATCATGGGGCCACACAGGTATGTGTGAAATGTGATGGTAAATGCCTGATTTTGAACCAGTTGAATTGCTTTGGTTATTAATAAAAGGATATTTTAATAGCTTTGGATAGTTATGAAGCTACCTAAGTTGCTTGTGATTTAGCCAAGAAGATCATCCAGCCAGTCAGTTTGTTATCATGAAAGGTTGGTGATATAAGTCCTTAGAGGCAGTCAATGAAAAGCAAGAAAAGACTATGACATGGCCTAAAATCCAAATAAGTCCTTATGGATCATTCTATGCAGATCAGTCTAGGAGAGTCTATAGGAATTCTCCTAAATTTTTATGATTTGAAAAGGAATTCTAGAGCAAAAAAAAAGGTTTTGAGAAGAAACCTCAGGGAAACTGCTGCCCTGTTAGATCCCATTTACAAAGATATCATTGTATATACAAATTTGTAAATGTAAGCTAAGATACAAATGAGGCTTCGTCAACTAGTGAGAGCTTTATAGATTGGATTATAGATTGGATAAGAAATACAAATAATTCCAAACTACAATTAATTTTTAAAAGTTATTTGAGACATAGTATAGATTGCCATCTTTGAATTATTTTCAGAATTTGTTAGGAAATAGTCAATGGTCAGGTAGAGAGAACTATGCAGTCTCATAACTTTCATCATTGAAATGACAGATGTCTGGGAGGGCGATTTGGTTTAACTAAAGAGAGTGTTCATTTAAATTTTCAAACAATGATTTATACCCACAATATTATCTATGACTATTAAAAAATCCTTGAGGCATATTTTCTCACCATTTATGGCAAATGGCTGTTACTCATACTGCACAATTTGACAAGTTAAAGTATGTGCACATGGCAGTTGACTGGTATTCAGGTTTCTTATGGCCACTGTACAAATGTACAAATGGGTAGAC